>NC_080704.1:180089397-180376005 GCF_030445035.2 Dasypus novemcinctus
AAAAGAGAAAAGAAAGGACAATAATGGAAAGACTGAATATAAGACAGAAAACAGATGAATACTATTAGAAATAAAAAGTCAGAAAAATAGGGGTACAAACAAAGAGAGGTGTAAAGTAAGAGAAACAATCAATGCTGGAGGATAGAAAGATGTAGAGGAGAGGGGATCGTGTTTGTGGCCAAAATCAATACACACAGTAAGGAGGAAATAGAGGATAAGGAAACACAGCAAATGTGAATATCTCCCTGCAGCACCTAATATAAAAACAATAAAGAAGAGTAGAAAGAAAGAAAGAAAAAAGAGAAAAGGGGCAAAAGGAGGGTCAAAGCAAGCAAGAAAAAGAAAAAAGAAAAAAGGGCCTTGGGGTTTAAAGAGGAAGGAAAAACAAGAAGACAAACCAACAACATACCAGAGTTTCAAGCAAGGAATCTTCTTTGCAGTTAAATAAATTGCTTAGGGATCTCACTTTCCCCTTTTCTCCCTTCCTCACTTCCCTCTTTCCTATGGCAGCAGGAAAGCTGCCTGAGAGGCCCTGTAGGAGATTCAAGTGGGTCCATGTTGAATCAGCTCCACACAGAAAACAATGACTCTTAATTTCCAGAGAGAGAGCACCCATACCTCACCAGGAACCTCAAGTATGCTATTGGAAGCTTGGAAAGCACCTCCTACAGCCCCTCTCCTTCCGGTGTTCTACCAGAGGTTTAGTTGATTTTCTGACTCCACCTTCTCCCACATCAAGTTTCCTATCTCAGGGTATTTAGGTGAACTGGGCTTTCTCAGCAGATTCACCGCTGCTTTCTTCCCAGGCTCTCCCCAAGCCAACTGGTATGTTCCTCCAAACACAGAAAAAAAGCGGGGGGGTGCAGACCAGAAATTTGAACCTGCACTACTCACCTGGCCCATCTGCTGCACCTCCCACCACATCCCTCCCACTCTTGGAGTGGGAGTCAGTCCAAAACTGGAGGGCTAGGTCAATCCTGGAACTCTGAGAGTGCTGGACTCAGGAAAGGGAGTATGGAACACTCAGACTCAGGGTTTGTAGGTCTGTGGAATGTGGGCTATGGAGGTTTAGGGAACACGGACCTGGAGACCATGCATCTGGGGTTCACAGGGCCCAGAAATGCCACTGCACCAACCCACAGTTCTCAGGGAACACTGTGGCCACCAGCCCTTAGGTTAAGGGTCCTGCCTCACCACAGCTTCCAACCTCTGTGCTTGTAATCCACAATTCTACCTTTAGCAAGCACTATTTCTGTCACTGTCTCTCCAAATTGACATCCTTACACCTCCTGCTTTGCAAGCCTCCAAAATAGCTCAATCTGGCAAGACTCCAACCACACTTGGCCGCTTCTTTGCCAGAGAGACTGTGAAGTGCACTCACTCAGATGCCATCTTGCCTAATAAAATCCCTTATTATATTTTCCAGTTTTCTCGAAATTATAAAGCAGGCTATCAAGATGGGGATGTAGTAGATGGATCTGGAAGTTGGCAGAGTGCCCCATGGACTTCGGTAACCCCCAAGTAGGCTGCTGGAACCCTCCCACCCCCAAAATTCTGATATCTGGAACAAAGACTTCTGGAAGCAAGGAATAGCCCCAGACATTTTCCAAGGATTTTATCATTGGTTCCTCCCTAGAGGATTAATAGGTGGGGTAATCAATCAAAAGATCAAACAGCTGGAACTGCTTCCCTGCCATTAGCAAAGGGGTGGAGTAATTAATAGTTTATAAAGCATACCATGAGTTCTGAGCATGCTCATGCCCCCTCAATGTCTCTGGATCCGTTCCTGCCCTGTGCACACTGCTCTTGCCATTTTTTCCTCTGCCATGTAATCATGCAAGTAAACCTGGGGGTTTATAACCTAAAATGGGGAATTGTAGTTCTCTAAATCAGCCCTCTTTATTCATTTTCAGTCCCTTCCTCTCTACCTGGAACCCCTGATCTGTTATTTTCTCCCATTTTTCTTCCCTCCCTACCTGAATAAATAACTGGCCTAACTCACCCTATGTGCTTTTAAATTTCATTTCTGCAGTATAAGTCAAGAACCTTATTAAAATCCTGTAACATATTTGGCAAGCCACTCCAGGAATTTATTGGTGAGTGAAACTATCACTCACAGCTTGTTTAAGGCCTTCCTTTGATTCTCTATTTTTAAAAAGTTGACCTATGAGCCCCCCAAAGGTCATAATCCTTGGAGGAAAGGGCCAGGCTCAAGAATTCTCTGCATTTGTGCTGTGCATCCATCCTTGTTAGAACTAACCCCAGTTTGGAGGGCTGGGGCACAGGACAGGAGCTCACTGCACTGCTCTTTCAAGCCATTTTAGAGGCCAGAGGCTCTCCCCTTGGGACCAGCCACCATAGTCTTCTCCCACCCTCTCCCCTCGGGGGTGCATGGCAGTGAAGGAGAGCCAGAGAACCAAGGCCTTCTGGGTCCAGGCCTTTGCAAACAGCTTTACTATCTGACCACATCCAGCTACCTGGGAGATGAAGTAGAAAGTCAGAGGGCAGAGCCAAATGGATGCTGTGGAAGTTCCTTTCCTCAGCATGGTCATAGACCAGGGTATCCTGGCATAATTAACCTTTACCCATGTTTTACCATTTTACTTCATACTTCTGAATTTCTCTTTGCTGATTTGAGTTAGAAAGCTTTGGAATGTTTTAATTACTGTGAAATTGTGAAAGTGCCATTGTGTAGTAAGGTAACTATTGCCTCAGGGACCTAAAGCCTGTTAGCTAGAACAATTAACCTCTAATCACTTAATGGCCTTTTGAAACCTGGTTTAACTGGGAATATATCAAACAGTAAGGTCATGAAAGTTGGATGGCTTTATTTTTGCCCCTTCTCAGAAAAAGGAGCAATATAGGAGGAAGAAGCACTATTCAGCTTTGCAGCTTCAGGTTGAAATCTATTCAGCTTGTCTCCCAAATCCAGGCAGCCTTGGGACTGCCTGGTGGCAAGGGCTCTATGATTACCTGCAGTGGCAGGAGTCAGAGAGCAGCCAAACGTTTCCTGAGATTAAACTCAGAACCTTCTGTATGTGTCAGTTGGTCTTAGACCCTGTAATGGTCAGGAGTGCTGAGAACCAGAGCATGAAACTGAATGGCCCCCTATTCCATGGGCCTATTCATTCAGTGAGTAGCCAAATATCTCATGAGAGACACATATCTCAGGTGCTTTGATTTGTGGCCACTACTCAGTCTCCCACCGATTTGGCTTGGGTGCATTGGCATTGATCTGATCACCAGAGGAAACATAAGATTTCCCCCAGGAGGTGAACATTTTAGTCAAACTAGGACTCTGGAGTACCAGATTGGTTGACTAAAAAGGTGGCTCTTCATTTATCCTAGAATAATGGGCATGGTCTCTAGCCCACCAGTAAACTCTCCAAAGGAGTATCTTCTCAGGAATCAAGAAATTCTGTCTACTGTTGGTCTAAATGACCACAGTATAGCTGAGAGCAGCCTCTGTATAAAATGCTGAATTCCAGTTAAACCAGTGTAAGAAAAGAGAACAGGTAAATCTGAGGCCAAGAAACTTCATGGTGTGTCTCCTAAAGAAATGAGGAAAGAAACTTCAAACTTCTCAGTTTAAACTCAGTCATGCCTATAAAAAGTGTGAATAGTGATCAAAATTTTTTAAAAAATCATGTGCCATCAATTACGGTCAAGGAGTTCCTTTTAAATGCTAAGGGTATAACATTTTTCTGTTTTAATCTGTGCTTAACTTTGTGTTTAACTTTAAAATCTGTGTTTACTTTTTCAATTTGCTTGTTCCTAGGAAATCAGATTTGGAGTTCCCTTGTTACAAATTAAGTAATGGTGAAAGGTAACCTAAAAATGAATCTTTGAATGTCAACACTGTCTTGCTAGGGGATTTAATGTATAAATCACAAGTGAAAGTAATTCAATTGGTATAAAAGGAGAGAAACTTCACAAAGTTGTTACTAATAAAATTCTTGTGGCTTACTTAATAAAGGTATCCAATTCACCTTAAGGTAAAATCTTACTAGAAACTGTAACTCAGAGTTAAAATTATTTATAGATGCCTTTATATTGTAAAACAGCAGAAGGAAAACTACTGGAATTAAAAATGGGTGGATTTAGCCTAAACCTTCTATTGTAAGTGTAAATTATAAACTGACCTTACCTTCATTTATGGTCACTTCAAGCCTAGCCTCACCCATTTCCTATGCTTATAGTTATTTCATAACAGCTTCTGCCTCTATAGCTTGGGGGAAAGCAAACTTGAAACATCCCTGTCTCCTGTCCTACTGATATTAGTGACCCTTCTTTCTCTCAGGGCTCCAAGTGTGGACTAAATTGCTGCCTGTTGGAGTTCTTGCCCCTCAGGGTTCAACATCCACTCTTCCAGTCCCACAGTCACCTGAGTCCTCTTATCTATGAGGACTGGGAGGTGAAGGAGGCCTCCTGCCTTAACTGTCATGGTTCCTAAAAGAGACAATTCATGAGAGAAACCAGTTTCCCTAAGGCTTTGATTGCCTCTGAATATACATATAATTAATCTTAATCATCTGAAGTTCCCTAAAGTCAAATAAAATATAAAGTTCTGAAGCAAAGGAAAGTTGTATTAAAGCATTGGGAACATTTTAGTTGTAAGTCCTTGATTATGAAACAAAATTCTTGTGTAAAACTGCATGGTCATAGTGCAAATTGGATTAAAAAGCCTTCAAGAAGATTTTTCAAATGTTCTTTTACAGTTTAAGGTGTTTTGTGAAAGAATGAAAGTTTTAAAAGTTATGTTTCTGTGTCAAACTATTCATGTCTGCCTCTTTGCTCAGTGTATAATGCCACATATCAGAATAATAATATCTAATTAACAAATGGAAATTCTAATTTCATACCTATTGAAATTAAGTTTAAAAATGTAAAACTTCCCTCTCCTAAATACACAAAATATGTTCCATTGGTTACTAATTGAAGTCTAAGATGAATTAATCAGTCTATGTGGTTGTTGTTAATTATAAAGAATTTGTGGAAGCATCTTCCAAACTGAAGCATTTAAATGCTACTTCTAAAAAGCCATTATTAACTAGAAACCTAAATTGATATTAATGGAAAAAAGTAACTTCATAACAATGAAACTTGTCTGCAAGTCACCTTTATATGCATATTTGAGTGGTGGTAATGAAAAGGTAACTTGATTCCATTGGGAATCTTCAATTTTCATTTTAAAAATGGAAAAAGTAATTTTTTCTCTACTGCTAAAGTAAAATACCTGCTAAATAATGTCTTCATGGTAAAAGAGTATAAGTAAAAAGTAAAGCACTAAAATGTTAAGTTCATTTGATATATAACACATTGCGCTGGAAATCTTTTAAAATATATAAAAATCAAGAGATAGACTTCAGCATTGTCAAACTCTCTTGTGCTTTCAAACCAGGCCTTGAATACACTGCAGGTTGCCTCTCCATGTGAACTATTGCCTGATCCCTAAAACAATAAATGTATCTACTACATTTCTTGTTGTGCTCCTAATGTCCACAGAACATACCTTGCAGTTTCAAACTCCTGCAGCAACCAATGATGGCTCATTACAGCCAAATGTACAATGGATATTGCCTCCAGACTGGCACCGTCTGGAGTGCCAAAGAGCGCTATGCACCAGGCCAGTGGAATACTGGAAACTATTTCCTAGCCTCTCTCTAGGTTCAACAGTACTGCTGCTTACTCACTGTTTAAAAATTATACTATGTGGAGCAATGATCACCCGAGTACTGCGAGTAAGACTTAAACACAATTGGCATTATGGCCTGCTCCCATGGAGAGATAACATGTAAGGTATTGCAAATCTGAAACTTAAATCTATTAATTATAGGTCAAAGAGAAACTTATGCATTGAGTAGTATATTAATTAGTATTAAGTACTGTCCCTACATCTTATTCTAAATATATGCTTGATGACTATATTGGTATCTTTTATATTCTAAACCATATGCAGAAGGACACTGAATATGTTCAAAATCCTGGTAAACTTCATTTTCTTAGTAATTAATACCTGTGTTTAGCCCATGTCTCCTTCCTAGCCCTTATTAAAGTTGAAGGAATTTCCAACTTGGTGCACTAATCCTGAATAAAACCAGCTATCCAAGAAAGTGCAAACTCACCAGAAGCACCTGATGGGATGTATCAATATAAGTCATTGAACATTCTGAAATACCACTTCAAGATAAAAAGCAAACTAGCATCTTTGTCAAAGTCAGCTGCTCCCTCTAACTCTAGCCCAAATGCCTATTACTAGAGGGAGGAAAAACTAAATATCCCTTAAAGAAATCTTGTCTCTTTTCATCTCCTGTATCATAACTAAAAATGGCAATGCCTCTTCCCATTCTACTGAAAGAAAAATACAGTTTCCCATCAACTTTGGGGAAAGGCAGCCTTTGTAGGCTCCGAACATTTTCTACTTCTGTGGTCCAGTATCCTCTTAGGGGAACTATGCATTTTTCAAAATTCTAATCAAGTCTATTTCTTCCAGAATCAACATCTTGTTACCCATATGGAAACATCATCCAGCTTTCCCAGGATCCCAGATCCATCTTCCTCCAAGATAGAATAGTAAAAAGTTTTAACACATTGTCAGCTAGGGCCTTCAGCCCCTAACCAGTATGAAATAGTTACAGAAGAATGATCATCCCTTCAGCAGCCTTTTAAGATTAAAGGTGTAAACTCTCTGAGGGGAGAATGAGGCAGGGTTAAAAGACAGGGAATCAGTAGATTGATCTGGAAGCTGACAGAGGGTCCATGTGGACATCAGTAACCCCCAAGATGGCTGCTGGAACACCCCCACCCCAATATTCTGCTATCCAGAAAAAAATTATCCTGGAAGCAAGGAAAATGCCCAGATATTCCCTAATGATTTTGTCACTGGGTCCTCACTGGGGGATTGTTATGTGGGGTGACCAAAACAGCAAGCAGCGGGAACCCCTCCCCTATCATTATCAAAGGGGTGGAATAATTAATAGTTTATAAAGCAGACGATGAGGCCTGAGCATGCTCATGCCCGTTCTCATGCCTTTGGACCCATGCCTACCCTCTGAGCACCACTTTCACCATTTTTTCTCAGCCACGTGGCCACGCAAGTAAACCTGGGGATTTATAACCTATAATGGGGAATCATAGTCTGTAAATCAACCCTCTTTTCTCCCATTTGTCTTCCCTCCTTACCTGAATAAATAACAGGCTTAACTCACCTGAAGTGCTCTTGAAATTCAGTCCCACAGCCTAAGTCAAGAACCTAAATAAAATCCGGTAACAATTGTAGTTTCAACCATGTACTTGACAATCTACTGTGTTCACCTGTTCCTCCCAATCTCTACCCCCAATTCCTGTCTACTTCAGACCTCTGAAACTTACAGAACAATTTTTCTGTTTCCAATACACAAATGCATAAACAAAGTATAAACATTTTCATTACAATAAGGAGAAATTGGGAGGGAAACATAACTCATGGGTTCTCTACACTTCAGAAAACCTGCAAGGCATCCTCCATTCGATTTCTGACCAAGAGTCATTCTTAACATGATGATTTCTTCTCTGTGGTGCCTTATGGGAACCCATCCTTTCCACATGCTTTCCCAACGGCCATTTTCGGGATTCCAGCCTCACCAAGCATCTGTGTGTCAACCAAGTTCCAAAACTCACCCTCCAAGAGTGTGGGGCTGATTGCCAAACCTTACCATATCTTTGGGTTAAAGTCTTAACACACTTAGTACAGTGATGTGAAGACAGCATTCCCCCTAACTTTTGGCATACAGGCTCAACATTCTCAGAGTGACAAGTGACCACCTGGCCTTTCCTAAACCATAGGCGACAGGTCCACCCTTCTCAGAAATGTGTGCTGACCTTAACCCCTCTAATGCTTGGGGAATGTGCTCCATCACTTTGTACACTCGGGCAGCAAAACTCTACCAGAACATCAGACAGGAACATCCACCCTATTCAACTGCTGGGTAAACTCACCCTCTTTGTACATGGGTTTGGTTCCTCTATTGCCCCAAGGTGATGTCCTAATTCCAGATCTCAACTTCCATTGTTTTCTTCTTAATGCTTTTTCTCCTTCAATCTCTCCTTTCCATGTCCTTTTTATTCCATACTGACAGTGGTTTTGCTCATACAGCTCTCTCAAAAACCTTGTTGGGTTAGCATGCAGGATGCAGTGGTCCAAGACATCAGACAGTAAATTCTTCCAAATGTCTTTCCTAGATAACTGCATCTTCAAACTTGATTTACCAGTTCCAAATTTATTTAAGTCCTCCAATTGGGCACCTTCATCTTGGAGCTTGATTTCCAGAGACTTGGAATTTGCAAAAGCAGTTTCTGTTTTCATTGTGCATGACAATTCAGTCCTCAGTATATTACCCTTGTCTAGATTTTGCTATAAGCTGCAAGCAGAAGCCAAGCTGCATTCTCCAGTTTTACTATGGAAATTTCTTCACCTCAATGCCCAAGTTTGCCATTTTCAATTACTGCCTTCCTTAAAACACCAGAAGTTAATCTTGCTAAGTTCTTTGCAACTTTAAATCATGGATCACCTTTCTTCTAGTTTCCAATAATACTTTCATCATTTAATTCTAAGGCATCATAAAAAGCCTCTTTACCATCCATCTTGCTATCACCTGTCTCTTCAAAGTGATCTAGACCTTTTCCATCAAGCATCTCCCAATTCCTCCAAAAAATACCCCATACATTCCTTACCCATTTATAAAACCATTCTAGCATTTTGGTAATTGCAAAAGCACTTTGCTACTCCTCAGTACCAAATTCTGTATTATTCAACCAAAGTGGTGCTGACGCAAAATACCAGAAATCTGCTGGTTTTTATAAAGGGTATTTATTTGGTTTAGGAGCTTACATTTACCAAGTCATAAAGCATAAGTTACTACCTTCACCAAAGTATATTTTCACATGTTCGAGAAAGATGTCTGCCAATGTCTGCGAATGTTCAGGCTTCCTGAGTTCTTCCCTTCCAGGGTCTTGCTTCTCTTTGGTTCTGGGTTACTCTCTTCCTGGGGCTTGCTTCTCTTTCCTATGTGTGCTTGCTTCCTTGGGTTCTAGCTTAAGATTTCAGCATCAAACTCCATCATCAAAACTCCAACATAAATAACCCTGGACACGGTCCTTTGCAAGGACTTTAATCTGTGAGTCCCCACCCACAAAAGTGTGGGGAGAAAATGCCCTACTAGCACAAGAGGTTTATATAATTTCTTAATCAAGTAAACTATGAATCCAATATAATCTAACATGCACAGAGGAAAAGGTCAGTTTACAAACATAATCTAGTATTTCTTTTTGGAATTCCTCAATAATATCAAAGTGCTACACCGAGTGAACAGAAAATCTTCTAGTTTTGATTGGGGAAAGGAACCAAGTAGAGGCTCTGCAGCAGTTCCAGTCTGCTGTACAAGCTGCACTACCACTCGGGCCATATGATCCAGGTGATACAATGGTGCAGTTTCCATGGCAAATAGAGATGCTGTCTGGAGACTTTGGCAGGCACCTACAGGAGAATCACAATTCACACCCCTAGGATTTTGGTGCAAAGCAGTGCCATCCTCTACACATAACTAATCTTGTGTTGAGAAACAACTTTTGGTCTGATACTGGGCCTTAGTAGATACTGAACACTTAATTATAGGCCATGAAGTTACCATTAGGGCTGAGTTGCCTATCATGAGCTGGATATTGTCTGACCCGCAAAACCATACATATAGGTGTGAACAACAGCAGTCCATAATAAATTGGAAGTGGTATATCCAAGATAGGGCTCAAGCAGGCTCTGAAGACACAAGTAATTTACATGAGAAAGTAGCCCAAATGTCCATGGTCACCACCCCTGCCATGTTACCTTCACTTTCCCAGCCCAGAGCTTTGGTCTCTTGAGGAGTTCCTTACAATGCATTTACTGAGGAAGAGAAAGATCAGGCCTGGTTAACAGATGGTTCTGCATGGTATTCAGTTACCACCTGAAAGTGGACAGCTGTAGCACTGCAGCCCTTTTAAGGGACATCCCTTAAGGATATTGGTGAGAATATCCTCCCTGTGGGCAGAACTTCAAGCAGTGCACCTGGTTGTTCATTTTGCTTGAAAGATATGCCCAGAAGTGCATTTGTACACTGACTCATGGGCTGTTGTAAATGTTTGGGCTGGGGGTGGTCAGTGATTTGGTGGGAACATCATTGCAAAATTGGCAATAAAGAGGAAGGGAAGACGTATATAGATAGACATTTCTGAGTGGGCAAAATACATGAAAATATTTGTGTCCCACATTAATGCCCACCAGACAGTGACTTCAGGAGAGGAAGATTTTAATAATCACGTGGATAAGATGGCCTACTTTGTGGTTAATACTCAGCCTCTTTCCCCAGCCACTCCCATCATTGCCCAATGGGCTTATGAACAAAATGAACATGGAGGTAGAGATGGAGAATATACATGGGCTCAGCATCATGAACTTCCCCTCACCAAGCTGACTTGAGTAGAGTCACTGCTGAGTGCCCAATCTGCCAGCAGCAGAGACCTACACTCAGCCCATGATATGGCACCATTCCCCGAGGTTGACTATATCAGAATACTTCCACTATGGAAGGTGCAGCAATTTATTTTAACTAGAACAGACACACAATCCAGATATGCGTTTGCATTTCCTACTTGCAATACTTCTTCTAAAACTGCCATCTGGGGACTTACCGAATGTCTTATCTACTGCCATGGCATTCTACACAGCATTGCTTCTGATCAAGGAACCCATTTCACAGCAAATCACGTGTGGAAATGGGCACATGGTCATGGAATTCACTGGTCTTGCCATGTTCCATGCTGTCTACAAGAAACCCTCCTTAGACTCATGGTTACAAGGTTGAAAGCAAATGATGTGGGGTATATGGGGACCTCATATTTTTTGAATGTAACATTAAAAAAATAAATAAAGACAAAAAAATATACACTTAAAAAAATAAATTTAGGTGAGGTGCTAGATAGCATCTGAGTGAGTGCACATCACAGTATCTCCTGCCAAGAGGCAGCCAAGTGGGGTTGAGGTCTTGCCTGAGCAGGCTGTTTTGGGGGCTTGCAAGGCAGGAGGTGTGTGGATTTCAATTTGGAGAGACAGTGACAGGGGTAGTTCAAGCTAAATGTAGATTTGCACGTTGCAAGTACAGAGGTTGGAGGCTGTGGGGAGGTGGGACTCTTCCCTCTAGGGCTGGATGCCCTGGTGTTCCCTGAGAACTGCTGGTTGTGCAGTGGCATTCCTGTGCCCAGTGATCTCCAGATGCATGGTTCCCAGGTTTCCCCTAAGCCCCTGTAGCCCGTGTTCCACAGACCTACATACTCTGAATATGCAGTGTCCCAGACTTCACTTTCCCAAGTCCAGCACTCCCAGCGGTCTGGCATTGCCCTAGCCTTCTGGCTTTGGACTGACTGTGTGAGTGGGAGGGATTCAGTGGGGCATGAACCAGAGGGGCCGGGCGAGTGTGAGTTCAATTTTATGGCCCCCCTCCTTTTCTTTTGTGCTTGGATGAGCCTACTGGCTGGCTTGACAAGAGCCAGGGAAGAGAGGAGTGGTGAATCAGCTGAGAAAGTCCAATTCACCTAAATACCCTGGGACAGCAAACTTGGTCTGGGAGAAGGTCAAGTCAAAAAATCAACTAGCCCTCTCATAGCACACCTAAAGGAAAGGTACTGGAGGAGGTGCTTTCCATGCTTCCAATAGCATACTTGTGGTTCCTGGTGAGGTGTGGGTGCTCTCTATCTGGAAATTAAGTCATTGTTTTCTGTGTGGGGCTAGTTCAACAAGTACCCACTTGAATCTCCTACCTTTCAGGCAGCTTTGCTGCTGCCTGGGAGAGAGGAAAGTGAAGAAGGGAAAAAGAGGGAACGTCAGATCCCTAAGCATTTTATTTGACTGCAAAGAGGATTCCTTGTTTGAAACTTTGTCTAGTATTTTGTTGGTTTGTCTTCTTGTTTTTTCTTCCTCTTTATCCCCCCAATGCCCTTTTTTCTTTTTTTCTTCTTTCTCTTTTTCTTTTTCTTGCTTGCTTCTCCCCTCCCTTTTCCCCTTTTTTCTTTTCTTTCTTTCTTTCTTTTCTTTTTTATTCTTTTCATATTAGGTGCTGCAGGGAGGTCTTCACATTTGCTATATTTCCTCATCGTCCATTTCCTCTTTTCTGTGTGTATTGATTTTGGCCAAAAAAACTATCCCCTTTCCTCTACATCTTTCTATCCTCCATCATCAATTGTTTCTTACATTACACCTCTTTCTGTTTGCCCCCCCCCCGATTTTTCAGACTTTTTATTTCTAATACCTTTGTTCTGTTTTCTGTCTTATATTCACTCTTTGTATTATTGTCCTTTCTTTTCTCTTTCCCTTCCTCCTGAACACACTGACCTTTTAATTCACACTGTATTCCTCCCCACATTCAGTTTTCTGTCTCATTATACATACTCTACTTTTCTTACTGCTATAACTCTACATACCTTACATGAGTCTAATATTGATTCTCCTAGACCTCACATGGTACATCTGTTTAACATTTACTATCAGTACTACTATTATTCATTTTCTTTTCTTACTCCTTTTGCTTTCTCTGGCCCTAATATTTTCCTTCCAGTGAACTTGGCCAACAACAAGGAAATAGAATAAGAAGAACAAAATGGCAAAGAGAAGTCTTAGCATGCATGTAAAAACAACAAATTAAACACCAAACTAGACAAAGAAGCTAAGCAACTGATTAAACCCATCAAGATAAAATGATGACCAGACAACAACAAAAAACTGCAAACCAAACCAATAATCAGGAAAACATGCCCCAATCCAATGAACTAAAAACCAGGAAGAGGAGCAGTACATCAAACAAGTAATTAAAGCTCTCAAAACATATATTAGGGACCAATTTCATGAAATGAATGGAGATTAAGAATATGAAGAAAACACTTGGAGAGAATAGAGAAGAAATTGCAATCATATGCAAAAAGATAACGGATATGATGGTGATGAACAGCACAATTCAGGAAATCAAAGATACACTCTTAGCAAATAGCAGCACAGTCAAAGAGGCAGAGGAAAGAATTAGTGATGTGAAAGGCAGTACATCTGAAATCAAACAGATAGTAGAACTGATCGATAAAAAGATAGAAAAAATCCCACTGGGACTTAGGAACCTGAATGACAATGCAAAACACACAAACATACGCATTATAGGCATCCCAGAAGAAGAGAAGGGAAAGGGGACAGAAGGGATGTTGGAGAAAATAACAGCTGAGAACTTCCCAAACCTATTGAGGGAAATGCATGTACATGTCCAGGAAGCACAACACATCCCAAACAGCATAAATTCCAACAGGCCTACCCCAAGGCATATATTTGTCAAATTATCCAATGCTCATGACAAAGAGAAAATATTAAAAGCAGCAAGAGAAAAGAGAACCATCATATACAAAGCAGGCTCCATAAGATTAAGTGCTGATTTCTCATCTGAAACCATGGAGGCAAGAAAGCAGTGGTATGACATAGTCAGTGCTATATCAGGGTTAAAACATTAGCTCTCCATCACAGGGAAGCCTGGGGAGGGCACAAGGTGAGCTTATGTCAAGGCCTGCCATCACCTCCTAGAAGTGCTCCAGTGTTTTCATGGGTGAGGTTGTGCCCTTGCAAGCCTGCAGATCATTAGTCTTTGTGGTATCCACTCTCCCCACACCAGTAGCATACCCCATCTTTCTGCCCTCCTCTAGGGAAAGGTCCCAGCCCCTGTATATAACCAAAACACAAGGTTTTGTCCAAGGAACCCATCAATGCAATGGCTGTAAGACCTACAAGTTTGGAACAAGCTGTGCTTTTAGGGTTAAACAGTGGCAATATGACTGAATCTGTATTCTACTGATCACCAGAGAGAGTGGAACTGAGAATTGTACAGCTCCAGACTTCCCCTTGACCAGACAGGGAGAGTGTCAGAGGTCTTCCCTGATAAGGAATAAGGACCCTTTATCATGGCAAACCTGAGCATACTGGTAACTCACCAGGCCTCAGCCAGAGAGCTGTGGCCCCAGGGACCTGGGAGGGAGGCTAGTGGCCTCCTATGGAATTTGTGGAGTCAATAAAGATGAACAAGGTATTGCTGGGATGTTGGAAACACTAGTTCATAGGAAGCAGTAATGCCTATGGAAGGAGGCCCAGCTATAGCCTTTGGGTATGGACTAGAGTTAGTTCATAGATTATAAATGTTTCAGAACAAGACATGGTGTTGCTGGTGGAGTGATGTCTGGAAGCTCAGTGTGATGACATACGTGTTTTGTAAGTTCACAACTTTTACTCTATATTGTTCATGTATGAGCATGTATGGATGATATACTTCAATAAAATTTTATTTTGAAAAAAAAAATAAATTTAAATAAAAAAGAAGAGATGCCTCAAAAATATGGGCCAGAGACTAGAATAGATATTTCTTCAAAGAAGTTATACAAATGGACAAAAAAACACATGAGTACATGTTCAAAATCACTACCTATTAACAAAATACAATAATTAGTGTTTGAGACGACAGAAAGAAATAGGAACTCTCACTCCTTTTTGCTGAGATAGCAAAATGGTACAGCCTCTGTGGAAGAGAGTTTGGCAGTTCCTCAGAAGGTTAATTATGGAATTACCATATGACCCAGCAGTCCCTCTTCTAAGTATATACCCAAGGGATTTGAAAGCAGGGACTTGAACAGATATTTGCACGACATTACTAGTGACATTATTCACAATTGCCAAAAGATGGAAGCAACCCAACTGTCGAATCTATGAATGGGTAAGTGAAATGTGTGTGTATATACCATGGAATATCATGCAGCTGTGAAAAGGAGCAAAGTTCTGAATAATTTGTCAACTTGGGTGAACCATAAAAACCTCATGTTAAGTGGAATAAGCAGACACAAAAGGAGAAATATTGCATTACTTCACTGATATGAAATAATTAGAATAAGTAAACTCACTGTTTCAGACTCTAGACTATAGGTTCCCAGGGAATAGGATGGAGGTAGGGAATGAGGACATAATGCTTCAATTTTATAAAGTTTCTACATGGGTTGATCATAAACTTTGGTAATAAGTGGTGGTAATGGCAGCCCAGTATTCTGAACATAAATAACAGTACTGAGTTATGTATGCAAATGCAGTTAAGCAAAGAAAATTTTGGTTTTATATAGGTTACTAGACTAAAGATTTTAAAAGAAACAAGATTGTACAACCCAGACAATAAGCCCTATTGTAAATTACGGACTATGGTGAATAGTAAAATTATAAAAATGTTATTTATGAATTTTAGCAAATATGCCACACTAATAAAAGGTGTTAATACTACAGTAGTATATGGGGACTCTGTATTTTAGGCATGATTTTTCTCTAAACGTACAACTCCTCTATTTTTAAAAAATTCACCCTAACTGATATATGATTGAAAATATTTTCTCCCATTCTGTAAGTTATCTTTTCACTTTCATGGTAATTTCTTTCCATCCACCAAAGGATTATTTTTGACAAAATCAAATATATCTACTGGTTCTCTGTTGCTCATGCATTTGGTGACATATCAGAATCTGTTGTCAAATCCAAAGTCTTGGGGTTTTGCCTGTATGTTATCCTCTAAGAGTTTTACTCTTTTGGCCTGTATATGAGGCCTTTGTTTAATTCTGAGAGGATTATTGTATAGGGGGTGAGATAGGACTCTAATTTCATACTTCTGTATGTAGATATCCAGTTTTCCTAACATCTTTTGTGGAATAGACTATTCTTTCCAAACTGTATGTACTTAGCACCCTTGTCAAAAATCAATTTTTGATGGACGTGTGGGTCAACTTCTAGGGTTTCTATTCTCTTCCACTGATCTATTTGTCTATTTTTGTGACAGTAGCACAAAATTTTGATTACTGCTACTTGGTAATAAAAACTGAAGTAGGGAAGTTTGTGTTCTACAATTCTGTTTTTTTTATTAAGATTCTCTTCTTTATCTGGGGATCTTAATAGTTCCATATGAATTTGAGGATCATTTTACCATTTCTGCCAAAAAGGATGCTACAATTTCTATAGGGATTGCATTGAATTGAATTTGTATATTGTTTTGACTAATATTGACATATTTACAATGTTGCCTCTTCCAATACATGAACATTTTATATCTTCAATTTCTTTCAACAGGGTTGTGCAATCTTCAGTACACAAGTCTTTTGTATCCTTAAATAAATTTATTTTGAACATTTTATTTTAAATACTATTATAAATGGAGTTGTTTTCTTAATTTCCTTTTTGATCTATTGCTAGTGTATAGGAACACAACTGAGTGTGTGTTAATCTTGTACCTTGCCACTTTCCTAAATTCGTTTATTATCTCTCAAAATTATCTTGTGGATTCCTTTGGGGTTTTTCTCTCTCATTCCCTTTCTCCCTCCATCCCTCCTTATCTCATCTCTTCCATCTTTCTCTCTCTCTTCTCCCTCTCTGTCTCTGTCTCTGTCCCTCTCTTCTCTCTGTCTCCCTCCACCCCTTCCCCCAGCCTTTGTTATCTTCTTCTTCCAGCCGTTGCTGTCCTTCCCGCCAGTCCCGCCCACGTTGCCAACATATAATCTGCCTTCTTCCTTAGCCACTGCTTACCTCATAGCCGCCTGCCCAGTCCCGCCTATCCATTATCACCCCTAGCCAGCCCGCCCTAGCTTCAACCCCTCCCTCTACCCAACCATATATAAATAAGTGTACTTCCTCAATAAATTAGACTTGCGCATAGACCTTGTCTCCGTGGTTTCTTCCATCTGACCGCGCGTCCCCTCCAAGCCTTGAGCCGCCCGTTGCCGCCCCGGTCAGGCCATGGCGTAGGCCCGACCCCCGGCAGCGATCCGCCGGCAATACTCCAGTGGTAGCAGAAGTCCGCACAACAATTGGCGCCCAGAACAGGGACTCCGCTCCCTTCTGTATGCGGTGGAGCGACATCTTCGCGTTCCTGTTTGGCCGGCCAGCCGCTCGACCTCCCGCACGGGACCCATCGCCGTCCTCCTGTGCCGCCGCTCAAGGTAGGGACTCTCCGGCGTTGTTCCCTCCCTCTTCGCCATCCCAGCCCACCCGTGAACCTAATCCGGCCCTCAACGACAGCGAGTCTACCCCCCTCCTAAACCCTCTGTCACAATGGGAGCCTCTCTCTCATCCCGCCAAGTCCCTCAAGTACGTTTACTCGCGGCCCTTTTAGAAACTCACCACGTGAAGGTCTCTCTCCGTCAACTACAGCGGTATTGGGACCTCCTCCTACCCTTTAACCCTTGGCTCGTCACCAGTGCTCTCTGGAGCCCAGAGACTTATGAACGTTTAATTCAGCGGGTAACGTCCGCTATGGAGCACGAACGCAAGCAGTTTCCCCCTGGCCTTATCCCGGCTCTCGTCGCTATCCGCGCCTGTCTCCAAGGCGTGCCCTCCCCTGCCTCCGCTCTCGCCTGTGAGCCTAGCCACCCTCTCACCTGCGACCCTGATGGAGATGATGATACTCGCTCTCTGCCCGCCCAGCTCGAGGCCGCGCTCGAACTGAATCCCCCCACGGCCTCTGATCCAGACCCCAACCAAGATGGCGACCTTCCGCCTTCTTCCTCCCCAACCGCGCCCTGCAAACAATGCCAACATGGTGTGCTTCCTCCTTCTTCTTCCTCTGCGCCGTCTTCCTGCCTCTACCCGCCTCTTCCTGTCTCGTCGCCATCCGGCCCCGCCCCGGATGCCTGCCGGCCGCCATTTTCCGCTAAACCGGAAGAGCCTCCGGCGCCATCTTGGCCTGTGCCCGGAAGTGACGCGGCCACCCCGCCATCTTGGCCTGTGCCCGGAAGTGACGCGGCCACCCCGCCATCTTGGCCCATGTCCGGAAGTGACGCGGCCACTCCACCATCTTGGCCCGAGTCCGGAAATGATGTCAGGTGTGACGTCTCCGTGCCGCCATCTTGCCCAGCCAAAAACACAGTTGCCGCCGCGCCATCCTGGCCGGCGCCCGGTGGCACCGCCAATGCCTCATATCCATGGCCTGCTTCGCCTCCCGCCTGCCCCAGCAGTTGCAGTAGCACCGCGAACCCCCCTCCGCCGGTGTACGACACCGCCTTTCTCACCTCTCCCACTCCACCTCTGGCTCAGATGTTCCCCCTCAATCCGGCTCGCACTCCACAAAACCCGCAAGCGTGGGTTCCCTTTTCCCCCAAGGACATCCAAATGCTCCGCAACGCGATAAAAGAGGATGGCCTTGCCAGCCCTCATGCCCAAGACATTCTCGAGCATATGGCCATCCCACGCTGCATCCCTTATGACTGGATCTCTCTAGCCCGAGCGGTTCTCTCCCCCGGGCAATTCATTGACTGGCGAGCCCATCTCAGTGTCCTAATCGACAATCAGATTGCTGACAACGCGCGTCAGGGTGTGCATTACCCTGCAAACGCATTTCTCGGGCTCGGCCCTTACGGCGATCCCAGCGCCTACACTGCCACCCCGCCTGGGTTTTTCCTCCAGCTCCGTGACTGTGTTTTTCGAGCCTTCCGTTCGTGCGCCGCGGCCACCCCAGAGCCTCTCATGAAGCTCTTCCAAAGACCCGAAGAGCCGTTCAACGAGCTCGTAGCTCGTGTGCAAGCCGCTGCAGAAAGGCGAGTTGTCGGCAACACAGCCCGCGAGTCCTTCGTTAAGGACATCCTACAAGAGGGGGCTAACCCAGCTTGCAAAGCCATCATCCGCCCCCTGCGTGACAAGCCACTCCAAGACTGGGTCCTTGCCTGCTCCGGAGTGTCCGGACAAACTTCTGCGCTCGCAACAGCTATCGTCGCTGCAGTTCAAACAACCAACACCTGCTTCCGCTGCGGCGAATTAGGCCACTTCGCTCGTGAGTGCCCCAACCTTCCAGCCCCACCGCAGCCAGTAGCCCGGCCTATAGTGCCACCGCCGCGCCCTGCTCCTGCCGCCCGACCGCCCTCCACCCCCTGCCCGCGCTGTGGAAAAGGGTATCATTGGGCACGCGACTGTCGTGTTCCAAGACAGCCTTTAAACGGGCGACGGGGCAGGCCTCAGCCCCTCTCCCAAGAGGCCCTCCGGAAAGCTCCAAAACCATAATGTGGACAATGCCTATTAGACGTCACCAAAAACCTTCATTAGAGCTCAAAATAGATGGGCAATGGCTTGATGGACTTTTAGACTCTGGTGCTGAAATCTCTTGGGTTCCCTTCGAAATCGCTGCGTTCAATCACTGGCCCCTCGAGACTGGCCCTCAAGTCATAGGTGCCACGGGAGCCGCTACCTCCTGGAGAACATCCCAGCCCCTGCACTGGAGCGACCGAGAGGGACACGAAGGCCAAATTTGCCCGCTCGTATTCTCTTCAGTCCAAACCATCCTGTGGGGGAGAGATGTCCTCAGCCAGCTAAAAGCTCGAATCACTACAGAAGCCTTTTTAGCTGCGCTGCCCCCCCCCTCATAGGGGCCACTGCTCCCATCTCAAGACATGACCCTATCCCTCTGGAATGGGACACAGAGGAGCCCATCTGGGTCGAGCAGTGGCCCTTGCCAGCTCACAAGCTACAAGCTCTCTCTGCCCTCGTTGAAGAGCAATTGCAAGCAGGGCATATTGAACCGTCCACCAGTCCCTACAATTCGCCAATCTTCGTCATTAACAAGAAAAACACGGGCAAGTTCCGCCTTCTCCATGACCTTCAAGAAATCAACAAGCACATTAAGCCAATGGGATCACCTCAGCCAGGTTGCCCGCATCCCACCGCAGTCCCCCAGCATTTTTACGCAGCAACCATCGACATCAAGGACTGCTTTTTCTCTATTTCTCTTCACCCGCGGGACTGTCCGCGATTTGCATTTACAGTCCCACGCACTAACAACCAGGGCGCAGCGCTTCGATTCCAATGACGGGTACTGCCACAGGGTATGCGGAACAGCCCAACCATATGTCAGCTCTATGTTAACCATGCCATTGAGCCGCTACGCTCTAAATTCCATCCAGAGCAAACATACATCTTCCACTATATGGATGACCTTCTCTTAGCAGCGAGCTCCAGCGCGCTCCTCAATGACCTGCTCTCTGCAGTGATGACAAACCTTTCCAGCCTCGGACTTACCGTGCAATCAGACAAAATAAACCTCCAACCTCCTTTTCAATTTTTGGGCTTTCATTTTCATCACTTCATTCAGCCCACAAGCCCACAAATTCATGTCTCTCACAAGATGACGATGACTGAACTCCAACGACTTTGTGGACAAATCAATTGGCTTCGCTCGGCGCTGCCCATCACAACAGCACAGATGCAACCCCTCTTCGAGCTCTTGCAGACCAAAGACAGCCCATCAACTGCAGCCACCCATAGCATCACCATCACTCCTGCTGCTCGAGAAGTCGTCCAGCAAGTTAGCGCCGCGCTGCAGCAGTGCCACCTAGAGCGGCTCTCCCCTGGCCTTCCAATTTTAGCTTTAGTCCTGCCAACGCCAATCACACCCACAGGCCTCTTGTGGCAAGATGGCCCCCTTCTTTTCCTGCATACGTCAAAAAGCAGACTCCCAAAAATTTGCCCCTTTACCAGGGCCTGGATCGCGTTGGCCACTGACTTGGTACTCCTCTCCATACAAACGTATGGCATCCCGCCACACACTATTGTTTGGCCTTTAGATGCAAAAGAAGTTACCTTCCTCATCATGAACAATGCCCAGATGCAAAGCCTGGTAGAGCTCTTTCGTGGCTCCTTTGACAACCATTATCCTCATCACCGATTGCTGCAAGGAATGTCTCAATTGGCGTTTTCCAACCCGTTCCGTCCATTGCCTGTGCGGAACCCAATCCCCTCAGCCATCACTGCTTTCACAGGCGCCTCAAAAACGGCGTTTGCAGCCATCATATACACTCCCAAGAATCCTGAGCCTCGACAACTGTTGTTCGCGAATGACTTTTCTGTTCAAGTAGGCGAACTTCTAGCTGTCGCCGCAGTCCTTAATCTCCACCCGGACCAGCCTCTCAACATTTTTACTGACCGTCTATACACGCTTCAGGTTTGCTGCAGCCTGCCACTCGCCACCTTTTTACCAGGCGATTCAAATATTGATCGAGCACTTGCCTTCGCGCAACGCCTGCTCGAGGAGAGAAAAAAGCCATGGTACATCACTCATTTAAGGAGTCACTCTAACCTCCCAGGGCCCCTAGCTCACGGCAACGACCTCGCCGACGCAGCTGTGTCGAGCCGCAAAGTCTTTCCATTAGCCTCCAAGAACTACGATATATGTGAAGACCAGCTTGGGAACTCCATCAATAGGGCTAAGTTACTACACTCTCGGTTTCATTACTCTGCACGGACTATTCACAAACTTTATCCAGATCTGCCCATCGAAACCTGTAAACATCTGGTGCGCTCATGTCGCGTTTGCGCACCTCTTCTCCCCCTGGGGCCCCTACAACCTCAAGGCGTTAACCCTCGTGGCCTCCGACCTAACTCGAGATGGCAATTAGATGTCACTCATGTCAGCGCCTTCGGCCGCCTCAAATATCTTCACGTGGCCATTGACACCTTTTCACATCTGTGCTATGCAGTCCCCCTCGCAGGAGAAAGCGCCAAACATTGTATCAAGGTGCTCCGCCAAGCCATTTTGCTCATGGGAGTCCCATGGGACCTCAAAACAGATAACGGGCCAGCATACCGCAGTGCTTCTTTTGCCAGCTTCGTGCAGATGTATCACATCACACATCACTTCGGCATTCCATACAACCCACAAGGACAAGGAATCGTCGAACGCACTCACCAACAGCTCAAGCTGCTCATTCAAAAGGAGAGCGCCTCTTCTCCCCACAAAGCTCCAGCAGATGTTGTGACTGCTTGTCTCATTCACCACAATCTCTTAACTTTTGACAGTCAAGGACTCTCTCCCACACATAAGCATTGGGGGCCTATGTGGCCACCTTCTCAAGTTCCTCTAGTCTACTGGAAAGATCCAGCCACTAACCGCTGGCAAGATCTGGCCCCCCTGCTAGCACAAAGAAGAGGCTTCGCCTGTATCTTCCCAGAGACAGAGCGACAGCCTATTTGGGTCCCAGGACGAAACATCCGGCCGGCGACGCAACCGCATAACCCAGATGACATCCCACGTCCACTGACACCAGAAAACAATGCTAATAGCAATGATTGAGACTCTTTTACCCATACTGACCCCAATATTCCACTAAATGATGAGCACACCATGCCCTCCGTACGAGAGATACTAATTGCCCCCCGCCCCCGTGAGGGCTCTCCTTTCTTCCTTTTGTTGTTGCAGGTTTTCACTATGCGCCCCCAGGCAAGCACATCTGAGTCTACCTCTCCTGCGCCGTCACCCATGGAAGCCACACCAGCTCTCTCTCGCCGCGAACGACGCCGGCGTCGCTTCCTTGCCCGCCGCCTAAGCCGCCTTTCCCTTGAAGATGATGACCCCACCGAACGCCAAATTCTCCAGCTCCTCCGACGAGCCCGTTCCGCCCATGCCCACACTCCCTGTCCCCCTACTCTCCCTCATCTCATTCATCTCCTCATCCTCATGCTGTCTTTAGCCTCTTCTGCTCAGGGCTCCTCTTCCCATCAGCCGTTCAACTGGACCCTCCAAACATTCCCAGAAAAACGCGTTCTTGCTTACAATGTTACTAGCATAGCTCCCTCCTTCTTCACGCACGTTTGCCCTCTTGCGGGAATCTCCTTCCGTCCTGAATGCCGAGTAGAAAACACCAGAAAAGCAAAAGTAGGCTTTCACCTTCCTTCATCCTGTCGAGGCGGAGACACAGCATGCTTGCTTACCCGAAACAACCGCCTCCTTGGTCCTCAGTTCAACCCTGTATCCGGCTTTTACATCTGCCCTGCTAGTGCTCGAGGTTGTCATAACCCATCACAATTCTTTTGCCCTTCCTGGGGATGTGAGACCATGGCCTATGGTTGGTCGGGTGCCCCCAACAGAGACCCATATCTTTCCCTCCGAGTCGTCAACAGCACCCGCTGGGACTTCATCTGGCTGACTGTGAAAAACCCAAACCACGATACTTGGTTAGCCGCCCGCCCCTACGGACTCCGGTTGTATATGAGCCACTAAGACCACGGCGCTCTGTTTGAAATCCAAAAGCGCCCCGTCTCCACCCCACCCTCTGCCATTGGCCCCAACCAAATTCTTAACCCTCCCCCCACGTCTACTGTCTGTCTCCCGCCCCCATCTACTCCTCTCGATGCCTCTTCCACCTTGGCTACTACCACACTCTATACAGGCCTTAACTCCCTCCCCACTCCTCGCATGCAGCCGCGCCCTCTCATCCCCTCTAGCCCCTACTTCAAACTCCTAAATGCCTCCTATTCCTCTCTCAATGCCTCCCACCCCAACCTCACCCGCTCCTGCTGGTTATGCCTTTCCCCTAGCCTCCCCCTTTACGATCCACTCGCGATCCCCTCACTACTTTTCAACTCCTCTACAGAAGACTCCCCTCCTTCCTGCAATTGGAATCAGTCTACCCATGTCCCGCTTACCCTCATGCACATCTCCTCCAAAGGTCTATGCGTCCACCCCCACTCTACCCACACTCCTAAGCTTACTGTTTGCTCCAACTATACCTCCCCAGAGGTCTCCACCAAATACTTAGTCCCCTTAAACACTACTCAATGGCTTTGCTCTTCTACTGGACTTACCCCGTGCCTATCTGTCACCACTCTCAACATGACTAGCGAAACGTGTGTCCTCATCCTCCTCACGCCTCGAGTCATCTATCACACCCCAAGACATTTCTTTGAAGCCTTTGATCACACTCAAGAAGCCATCTACCTCCACAAACGTGAACCTATCACTGCTGTACTCACTGTCACTTCCCTTCTGGCCGCAGCTGGGGCTGTCACTGGTGTCGCAGCCCTATCCACACAGGCCTCCGCCCTCCAAAACCTCAGACAAGCAGTCGACACTGACATTATCTACCTCCGAGATGCAGTCAAATATCTTAGAGACTCTCTCAATTCCCTTTCAGAAGTTGTTCTGCAGAACCGCCAAGGCCTCGACCTCCTTCTCCTAAAAGAAGGTGGCCTGTGTGCAGCTCTAGGAGAAGAATGCTGCGTTTATGCCAACTACACTGGCTTAGTAGACTCCAGCCTAAAAGAACTTGAAAAAGGCCTTAACCAACGCCAACTCGAGCGAGCCCAGGCTGCCAGCTCCTGGGGTTTCCTGCAGCCCCTCCTCCCCTACCTCCTGCCCTTGATAACCCCAGTCTTGCTCCTCGTCCTAGGTCTCACCGTTGGTCCCTGGGCCGTTCGACAAATCATTCGCCTTGCCAAAGATCAAGCTAACAGCGTATTTTCTTCCTTTGTCCAGATTCATTACCAACGTCTCGCTACTACTGATTCCACTTCCCATCCTCGCCCACGTCCTCGTCCCTTTCCCCACCGTACATCCTGCCTGTAAGCTACTTGCTGTGAGACTCCCTGCCTCTGGCCGCCGGCACGGGTTTGCTTCCCTCAGCGTAAAGGGTCTGGGTGCACCCTCCGCCCCCCTTTATTGCTATATGTCCAGGGAGTCTTCACAGTCAAGTTAGCCACAGTGCAAGCCACCCCTAAAAGCGTGTACAACATCAGGCTAGACATCTCGTCTAACACCAGCACGCACCGACCCTAAGGGCTATACATGCATCCTGATCAAATGCTATGTCACTTGCCCGTGGCCGGTCAATCCTGCCCCCTTTACCCCTCACCCTCCCCAGCCTGATACTCTAATTTCTTTTACTTTCCTTTAAAAAACAGAAGGAGCAATTGTTGCTGCCTCCCTCCACCCCTTCCCCCAGCCTTTGTTATCTTCTTCTTCCAGCCGTTGCTGTCCTTCCCGCCAGTCCCGCCCACGTTGCCAACATATAATCTGCCTTCTTCCTTAGCCACTGCTTACCTCATAGCCGCCTGCCCAGTCCCGCCTATCCATTATCACCCCTAGCCAGCCCGCCCTAGCTTCAACCCCTCCCTCTACCCAACCATATATAAATAAGTGTACTTCCTCAATAAATTAGACTTGCGCATAGACCTTGTCTCCGTGGTTTCTTCCATCTGACCGCGCATCCCCTCCAAGCCTTGAGCCGCCCGTTGCCGCCCCGGTCAGGCCGTGGCGTAGGCCCGACCCCCGGCAGCGATCCGCCGGCAATACTCCAGCGGTAGCAGAAGCCACCACAACAGACTCTAATTTCATACTTCTGTATGTAGATATCCAGTTTTCCTAACATCTTTTGTGGAATAGACTATTCTTTCCAAACTGTATGTACTTAGCACCCTTGTCAAAAATCAATTTTTGATGGACGTGTGGGTCAACTTCTAGGGTTTCTATTCTCTTCCACTGATCTATTTGTCTATTTTTGTGACAGTAGCACAAAATTTTGATTACTGCTACTTGGTAATAAAAACTGAAGTAGGGAAGTTTGTGTTCTACAATTCTGTTTTTTTTATTAAGATTCTCTTCTTTATCTGGGGATCTTAATAGTTCCATATGAATTTGAGGATCATTTTACCATTTCTGCCAAAAAGGATGCTACAATTTCTATAGGGATTGCATTGAATTGAATTTGTATATTGTTTTGACTAATATTGACATATTTACAATGTTGCCTCTTCCAATACATGAACATTTTATATCTTCAATTTCTTTCAACAGGGTTGTGCAATCTTCAGTACACAAGTCTTTTGTATCCTTAGATAAATTTATTTTGAACATTTTATTTTAAATACTATTATAAATGGAGTTGTTTTCTTAATTTCCTTTTTGGTCTATTGCTAGTGTATAGGAACACAACTGAGTGTGTGTTAATCTTGTACCTTGCCACTTTCCTAAATTCGTTTATTATCTCTCAAAATTATCTTGTGGATTCCTTTGGGGTTTTTCTCTCTCATTCCCTTTCTCCCTCCATCCCTCCTTATCTCATCTCTTCCATCTTTCTCTCTCTCTTCTCCCTCTCTGTCTCTGTCTCTGTCCCTCTCTTCTCTCTGTCTCTCTCTCTCTCTCTATATATATATATACATATAAAGGTATGTATGTGTGTATATGACCATGATCATGTCATCACATTAAAGAGATTGTTTTACTTATTCCTCTGCAATCTGGATACAGTTTATGTATTTTTCTTGCTTAATTGCCCAGGAAATAACTTCTAGTACAATTTGATTAGCACTGGTGAAAGCAAGAATCCTTGTCTCATTCCTGATTTTAGTGAGAAAGTTTTCAGTCTTTCCCCATTGAGTATGATGTTAGATGTGTGTTTTTCATAAATGGGCTTTGTGATGTTGAGAAAGTTCCCATTTAGTCCTACTTTATTGAGTGTTTTTATCAAAGATGGTTCCTGAAATTTGCCAAATGCGTTTTCTACATCTTTTGAGATAATCATATAGTTTTTTTCCCTTTGTTCTATTTACATAGTATATTATATTCCCAGTTACTCATGGTATATAATCTTTTAAATATGCCGTTAGCTATTTTCAAAAATTTCTCAATGAAGACCTGGAAGCCAGGGCCTGAAAGTGTGAGGCATGTGACCAGCGCTTAGGCATGTGTGCTGGTGTGTCTACATGGGTGTACCTGGTACACCTCATGGCATGAGGTGTGGGGACAATGCGGTGGAAAGTGTAGGGAGACTGGGGACACACATACAAAAGCACACCAGGTCCTGCAGACAGACAGCTTCGTGTACTGCAGCGGTCACACAAAGGCCAGAACCCCACACACACACCAAACTCTGCCCAGACATACGTCCAGGGAACCAGCTTCACAACTGTTCAGCCCACAAGAAGGCTTGGCCTGGAAGAATTCAAAAGTCAGCAGGGCATGAGCTTACCCAAGAGAAAGAGAGTTTGTGGGGGCCCATCGCTGTCCTCGTGGACTGTGAGCGGTGTCCATTTCTGCCTAGCATCTCGCTGGGCTTCCCCTTGACCCTCCCCCATGATGTCCAACCCACACGATGGGCTTTGGGAATGGGGACAATGGCCCAGGCGAGGCCTGGCACCTTGGCGGATCAGGTCCAGACCCACCAATGCCAACACCCATGAAAGAGCATCCCTCCCCAACTTCTTCCAGCTCTGATGCTGGGCAAGCGCCATGCTTGATCACCCCCTTGGGACTGCAGTCTGCTAGGGTGCCAGGCCCAGGCCAGACAGTGGTCCCTGGACTGTAGGCGCTGTCTGCAATGCCAAGAGCAGTGCTGGGGGGTACTGGAGGGGATTTCTCAGAGCCTGAGTTCTCCCTGACAGGGTCGTGCTACAGCGCTGCTGGACCTGCTGCTCCAGTGCTTCTCACTGAGGAAGACCCCCAATTCCATCACTCTCTTGGGGCCCCCTACCCACCAGCTCACTGTGGTCGCAGTCACCTTCTAGTCCTCAATGCCTCGGTATGCTTTGGGCATGCTCCTGCCTGCTGGAGGCCGTGCATTGGTGAAGGTGAGCAGCCCCGACTCCTGTCCCAGGAAGTTCCACATACCACGTCAATCCAGCCCAGGGACCACTGCCATAATGCTGCCAAGGATTCCTGGGATGGGGTACATGCCAGAAATTCATGTACCCAGACCTCGGCTTCTGCACAGAAAGCCTGGATATGCTGCTGTCCCTCCCCAGGTCGCCCCCAGCCTAACCTATCAACGACCTCGAAGAGCACATTGCTTATGCTCATGATCATAGAAGTTCACCCTAAAAGAGACCATGCCTGAAGGCATCAGAGTGACCTTAATAAAAGGCTTAATGCCTCTTTAAAAAAATTGAAATGATTATTGTCTTGGCACTACAAAGTCAAGTGTTATTTATTGGGGGAATAATATAAAGAGCAGACAATTACTTGACTTTCCTTTTTTATCTTTTTTAAAGAAACATAAATCACACAAAATATTATAATAAAATATGAATTTCCCATTTTCCAACTCCCCACATCTCCCACTCTTCCCAAAAGACAACTTCTGCCTTTAGTGTGGTACATTCTTTGCATTTGATGAATACATTTTGGAGCACTGCTACACAGCATGGATTACAATTTACATTGTAATTAACACTCTCTCCATGTCCATTTCTTGGGTTATGGCAGGATAAATGATATCTTGCATCTGTCCCTACAATATCATCCAGGACAGCACCAAGTCCCAAAAATGTCCCAATATCATACTCTTTTTCCCTCTTCCTACCCTCAGCAACTCCCATGACCACAGTCTCCCCATCAATGATATAATTTCTCCCATTGCTAGAGTCACAATAATTCTATACTAGAATACCAGTAAGTCCAATCTACTCCATATTATATTCCTCCCTCCTGAGGACCCTGGGATGGTTATGTGCACTCCACCTATAAATTGAGTGCGATCTTAAATCCCACATGACATGGGTTTCTAATATGAATTTTCATGAACTCAGTTCCTTTAAAATCCTGTATAATTCATTTTTATCACCTCTCCATCCCTTAGCCAGACTGACAGATTATCAAGTATAATGTACAAGGCAGGGCTCTTGTAAAGCAGTGTCCTCTCTCATGCATACAAAATGTAAAACCCTCCAAACTCTTGAGAGGTGAAATGTCTGGAAGCCTGGAAAGGATTGGACCAAGGCAAGTGAGGCAACTATTCCCAAAATTATAAGGAGGCCTTTAAAGCACCCTGGCAGTAAATACTCCCCTTCCACAAATTTTATTTTATCAATTATTTTCAAAACAATTTTTTCCAGCAGATAATATACTGTTTACAAAATCCATTGTTATTGATATGATTAGTATTAAATAATCTTCCCAATTGAATAAGTTGTGACCCCTGCATAAAACCAAACACCCATCTTCTCTAATAGTGTAGTGAACATATCCATCACCACCACAACTTTATCCCTAAACTTTGTAGTTGCTCCTGCTCCTCTCCCTGCACTCTGCCCCCCAAGCTACCACTAATCTTATTTCTGTCATGATAGATTAATTTGAAACTTAAATACTTATATGGCCTCCACACCTTAGAGCATGAAATATATCATTGGCTCCTACTATCCAACCTGCAAGGGAGAATGGGCAAGAAATCCCTAAAATAAGGAAAGTGCAGCCAGAATAAATATATCTAGTAAGCCAGATGGAAAGACTCCAAGAAGAAAATTACAATCCATACCAAGAAACAGAAAGATATGGCCCAGTTAAAGGAACAGCATATGCCTCCAGATGACTTAAAGGAGTTGAGACAACTAATCATAGACGTTCAAACAAATCTCCGTAATAAATTCAATGAGATGCTAAAGAGATTAAAGATATTAAGGAAGACATTGGATGAACACAAAGAAGAATTTGAAAGCATGCATAATAAAATATCAGATCTTATGGGAATGAAAGGCACAATGAATGAAAATAAAAATGCATGGGAATCATATAAACAACAGATTGGAGAAGCCAGAAGAAAGGATTGGTGAACTGAAAGAAATGGCCTCTGAAAGGAAACATACAAAAGAATAGATGAAGGAAAGAATGGAAAAAATTAAACAAGGTCACAGGGAAATTAATGACAGCAAGGGCCATGCAAACATATGTGTCAATGGTGTCCCAGAAGGAGAAAAAAAGGGAAAATGGGATGAAAGAATACATGACAAAATAATGGTAGAAAATTTCCCAACCCTGTTGAAGGACACATATATCTGTGTCAAAAATGGACAATGTACTCCCATTGGTATAAATCTGATTAGGCCAACCCTGAGACACATACTATTCAATATGTCCAAAGGCAAAGACAAAGAGAGAATTCCAAGAGCTGCAAGAGAGAAGCAATGTGTAACATATAACAGATACCCAATAAGATTAAGTGCTGATTTTTCATCAGAAACCATAGAGACAAAAAAGCAATGGTGTGATATATTTAAGATACTGGAATAGAAATCTGCCAACCAAGAATCTTATATCCAGCAAGATTATATTTCAAAAATGAGGGCAAGATTAGAATATTCACAGATAAGCAAAAACTGAGAGAGTTTATAACCAAGAGACCAGCCTTTCATGAAATACAAAAGGGTGTGCTAAAGTCTGAGAAGAAAAGACAGGAGAGAGGGGCTTGGAAGAGAATCTAGAAATGAAGAATATATCAGTAAATTAATGAAAAGCAGTAAAAGATTGATGAGAATAAAATATGACAGATAAAACCCAAAGGACAAAATGGGTGAAATAAGAACTGTCTTTAGAGTAATAACGTTGACTACTGATGGATTAAAATCTGTAGTCCAAAAACAGACTCTGGTGGAATGGATAAGAAAATATGAGCCATCAATATGCTGTCTGCAAGACAATCACCTTAGCCCCAAGTAAACCAATAGACTGAAAGTGAAAGTCTGGCAAAAGGTATTGTATGCATATAGAAACAAAAAAAACTGGTCTTGGTATATCAGATGAAACAGACTTATAAAAAGAACTGAAAGCAGGAGAATTGCATCCATCATCCATGTGTAATCTAAGGTCCCTCTCTATATAGAGGTGGAATGGACATCCTCATCCCAGGTCCCACAGGATGGAGGAATAAAATATGGATTAGAGTGGACATACTGATATTCTACTACAGAAATATTGTGACAATTAATGGAAGAAATTGTAGCATTGATGTGGAGAAATTCGCTATGGTACTTGCTGAGGGCAGGGAGAGGGAAGAAGCAATGTGACATGGGGACATTTTCAGGACTTGGAGTTGTCCAAAATGATATTGCAGGGACAGATGCTGGTCATTATACATCCTGCCATAAACTGCTGAATGGACTGAGAGAGAGTGTAAACTACAGTGTAACTATTATCTTTGTAGTTCAGCCATGCTCCAAATTGTATTCATGTGATGCAATGAATGTGCCACAATGATGAAAGGTTGTTGATGTGGGAGGAGTGGGGTGAGTAGGGGTAGGGTGTGCAATGTTACATTATATTTTTGGAATGTAACATTAAAAAATAAAGAGATCATAGAAGAAAAAGACACTTGTAATGCACAATCTAAGGAGAAAATCAAGAAAAAATTCCATTTACAGTAACAACTACAGAAATCAGATATTTAGGAAGAAGCTTAACCAATGATGTAAAGTACTTGTATTCAGAAAACTACAATGCATTGTTAAAATAAGTTTTAAAAGACCTGAATACCTGGAAAAACATTCCATGTTCATTGGCTGGAGGACTAAATATCATTAAGATATCAATTCTACCCAAATTAATATACAGATTCATTGAAATTACATTAAAAATTCCAACAGCATTATTAAATAAATGGAAAACACAATCATCAAATTTATTGGAAGGATAAAAGTTCCTGAATAGCCAGAAACATCTTATAAAGGAAAAGCAAAGTTGGAGAATATTCACCTCCAGACTTAAATCATAGTACCTATCTACAGTGGTAAAAAAAACAACAACAACAGCATGGTACTGGCATAAAGACAGACACATAGAAAAATGCAACTGAATTGATCGTTCAGAACCAGACCCTTACATCTACGGTCATGTGGTTTTTGACAAGTCTGTCAAAACCACACAGCTTGGGCAGAAGAATCAATTCAACAAATGTTACTGTGTGAAGTAGATACCCATAGCCAAAAGGAAGAAAAAGGACTTATCTCATACCTTGTACAAAAATTAATTCAAAATGGATCAAAAACCTAAATATAAAAAACAAGAATCATAAAGCTTCTAGAAGAAAATGTAGGAAAATATCTTCAAGATATTGTGGTAGGTGGTGGATTCTTAAAGCAGATAAGAGGACTGAGATGGACTACTGTGTACTTATGTATTTACAAGTTTTAATTTTCACTGTAAAAATGTGGAAATGTATAGACTTGATAGTAACACATTATAGTGAGTAACTACTGCTGCATAAATAGGAAAATGGCTGGAAAGGGTAGACTAGGGATGCAAATGTCAACTGGAAGAGAGTTAGAGAATAATCTAGGGACTGAATAACAATAAACTTAGAGGTGGATGAGAATTGTTGTTGATGGTTATATTAGTCAGTCAAATGGGTGCTGATGCAAAATACCAGAAATATGTTGACTTATATAAAGGATATTTATTTGAGGTAGAAGCTTACAGTTACCAGGCCATAAAGAGTAGTTTACTTCCCTCACCAATGTCTGTTGCCATATGTTGGATCAAAATGGCTACCAATGTCTCCAAAGGTTCAGCCTCCCCCTTCCTCTTAAGGCTCCATGGTCCCAGCTTCTTCCAATGTCACCTGTAGGCTGGGGAAAGTCTTGTCTCTCTCATTCCTCTCCAGGCTTAGCTACTCTGTCCTCCCCACAAAGACACCTGTAGCCTATCAGGCTCTCTTCTCTGGGCCTTTGCCATGTCTATAGAACTGTCTCTATTTCTCTGTGTTCTTCTCCTGTGTGTTTACTTCTTGGGGTTCTAGCATAGAAAACTCCAACTAACTCCTTTGCCATCTAGTTTTCTCTGTGAGTTTTTTCCCCCTTGCTCCTACTGATGTGGCACAATCAAAGCCTTAATCATTATTTAACCGAGTAAAAGTGAAATCTCTGAATTTAATACAATCAAATACACCCAGAAAAACAGATTAGTTTAAAAACATAATCCAATATCTGCTTTTGGAATACATAAATAATACCGAACTACTACAATGGTACAGATGAAAGAGTATCTTTTGTAAGCTAGGGCCAATGTACTTCACTATTGCAGGGTAGTGAGAATGTGGAAAAACATGGGAAAACCCACTTGGAGTGATCTATGGACTGTGGTTAACAACAATATTGTAATATCCATGCATCTATGCCAAAGATATACTGCACTGATAATGGGGAATATGGAAATGGAGTGCCAATATATGCTATTGGCCATGGTTGGTGGTAATAGTCTGATGATATTATCCATAATCTGTAACAAATATTCCACCATGGTGTAGTGTGTTGACAGAGAGGTGTTGTATGGGAATTCTGCACAAGTGCATAATTGTTTTGTAAGTTCACAACATCTGTAACAAAAATGTATTTAAAAAATAATAATAGGATGGGTTGGGGGGAAAACATCAAATGTAAAATATGGACTATAGTAAGCAGTAAGATTTTGAGGATATTCTTTCATAATTTGTAACAGATGCCTCACAGCAATGCAAGGTCATGGTGGTGGGTTGGTGTATGGGACTCCTGTATGAAGTTATGCGTGTTTGTTTTGTAAGTTCACAACTTTTACCATACACTTCACATTTATATATGTATTTTAATCATAACAACAACAACAATAATAAGGTGGGTAGGGGAAAATACAACAACTGTAAGATATTTTAGTTAGTAGTTATATTTTGAGGATGCTCTTTCATAATTGTTTAAAAATGTTTCACAGTAATTCAAGGTATTGTTCATAGAGTGAGGAATGAGAGTCCCTATTATGTTTTGTATGTTTGTCTGTAAATTCACAACTATTACTATATACATATTGCACACATTATTATGTATATTTATTATGAATGATATGATTCAATGAATTTTAAAAAATTTATATATAGGGGAATGGGTGTAGCTCAGTGTCTGAGTGCCAGTTTTGCATGTATATAGTCCCTGGTTCAATGCCCAGTTCCTCCTTAAAAAATATTTTCGAAAACACACACACCTAGGAGTTGAAGGATTGTACTATATGTCAGGGGTGTGTTTAACTTTATAAGAAACTGCTAAACAGCTTTGAAAATGGTTGTACCATTTCACATTCTCATGAGAAGTGCATGAGAGCTCCAGTGCTCCACATCCTTGCCACAAGTCTGTCTAGTCATCTTACCATTGTAACAGATGTGAAATAGGATCTCTTTCTGGTTTTGGTTTGCATTTCCCTTCTGACTAGTGATGTTGACCTTCTATTCTTGTGATTATGTGTCATCTGTATGATTTTGACAGGAATTGATTGTACCAATGTTTTGCCCCTTTTTACATAGTAGTTGGAATCCATAATTTTGAGTTTTGAAAATTCTTTATTCTAGATAAAAGACATTTATCATGCAGATGGTTTGAAAATATTTCCTCCCAGTCTCTGACTTATCTTTTATACTTAATTTAATGTAAGTTTCTAATTATCTTTTTTAAAGTTAATACATTACCCAAAATATTACATTAAAAAACATGAGGAGGTGAGGCAAGATGGCATCTGAGTGAGTGCACCCCATAATCTCTCCTTCAAAGAAGCAACTGAGTAGGATTGGAGTCCTGCTGGACTGGGCTGTTTCGGGGGCTTGCAGGGCAGGAGGTGTCTGGATGTTGATTTGGTGAGAAAGTGACAGAAGAGGTTCTTGCAAGAGGTAGAATTTTGGGTTTCTGACATGGAGGTCAGAAGTTGTGGGCGGGAGCCTTCCCCCTATGGTTGGAAGTCATGGCAATCCCTGAAAACTTTGTTGTGCTATGGCATTCCCAAACCCTGTGTTTACTGAATGCATGGTTCCCAGGACCATATCCCCTAAACCCTAGTAACCCATGATCCACAGAATCACATATCTTGAGTTTGCAATATCCCAGACTTCCCATTCAAGAATCCAGCACTCCATGAGGTCCATCTTGGGATTGTAAATACACTAGCCCTCTTCATTTTTTTTTCTCTTTGAGCTTGGAGGAACATACCAGCTGACTTGAGGAGAGTCTGGGAAGAAAGGAGAGGTGAATATGCTGAGAAAGCCCAATTTACGTAAATGCCCTGGGACAGAAAACTTGGTCTGGGAGAAGGTGGAGTCAGAAAATCAATTAGACTTCCCCTAGAAAACTTAAGGGGGAGGGACTATAGGAGGTGCTATCCAAGCTTCCAATAGCTAATTTGGGGTTTCTGGTGAGGTGTAGATGCTCTCACACTGGAAATAGAGTCATTGTCTTCTGCTTTGAGTTGGTTCACCAAGTACCCACTTGAATTTCCTACTGGACCACTCATGAAGCTATCCTGCTGGCCTGAGAGAGATGGAAGTGAGGAAGGGAGAAAGGGGGAATGTCAGATCCCTAAGTGTTTTATTTAACTGCAAAGAAGGTTCCTAGCTTGAAACTTTGGTTCTTTTTTTTATCATGGTTGCTACTGTTGCATTGTCTCCTGATTTTTTTCTTCCATTTTAGCCTCCAAGGCCCTTTTTCATTTCTTTAGTTTTTTTCTTTTTCTTGCTAGCATCCCCCATTTTTTGTCCTGCACTTTTTTCTCTTTTTCTTCCTTTCTCTTATTTTTTTATTTATTTATTTTTATATAATAGGTGCTACAGGGAGCTCTTCACATTTGCTGTGTTTCCTCATCTTCCGTTTCTGCTCTTGTGTGTGTATGGATTTTGGCCACCTACACTATCCTCTTTCCTCTACATCTTTCTGTCCTCCATAATCTACAGTTTTTCTTATATTCTACCTCCCTTTGTTTGGCCCAAAATTTGTCTGACATTTTATTTCTAATACCTACGTTCTGTTTTCCATCTTTTATTCATTCTTTATATTATTGTTTTTCTATTCTCTTTCCCTCCCTCATGAAAACACAGGCCTTTGAGTTCATACTATATTTGTCCCCATATTCAGGTGACTATCCCATTATAGGTACTCTACTTACTTAAATAACTCTACACAACTTACATGAGTCTAATATCCATTCTCCTAGATCTCACTTTTTTGCTCTGTTAACATTTATTATAAATACTATATTATACATTTTCTTTTCTTACTCATTTTGCTTTCCCTAGCCCTAATATTTCCCTTCAACATGAACTTAGCCAGCAACAAGAAAATAGAATAAGAAGAACAAAGTGACAAAGAGAAGACATAAAACTTACACAAGAACAACAAGTAATTACACCCCAAGACTGGACAAAGAAGCTAAGGAACTGATTAAACCCTTGAAGATAAAATGATGACAAGACAACAATGAAAAACTACAAACCAAACCAATAATCAGGAACACATGCCCCAATCCAATCAAAAAACTAAAAACCAGAAAGAGGAGCAGAACATTGGACATGTAATTAAGGCTCTCAAAACATATATTAGGGACCAATTTAATGAAGTAAAGGAAGAGATTAAGAATAAGAAGAAAACACTTGGAGAGAATACAGAAGAAATTGCAGTCATACACAAAAAGATAATGGACATGATAGTGATGAACAACACAACTCAAGAAATCAAAAATACACTCCCAGCAAGTAACAGCAGATTAGAAGAGGTAGAGGAGAGAATTAGTTATGTGGAAGACAGTACACTGGAAATCAAACAGATAGTAGAACTGATTGATAAAAAGACAGAAAAAATCCAGGTGGGACTTAGAGACCTGAATGACAATGCAAAATGTGCAAAGATACACATTATAGGCACCCCAGAAGGAGAAGAGAAGGGAAAGGGGGCAGAAGGTGTGTTGGAGGAAATAAGGGCCGACAACTTCCCAAATCTAGTGAGAGAGATGGAGGTGCATGTCCAGGAAACACAATGCACCCTAAATATCTGAAATCCCAACAGGCCTACCAGAAGACATATACGTGTCAAATTATCCAAAGCTGAAGACAAAGAGAAAATTGTAAAAGGAACAAGAGAAAAGAGAATGATCATATACAAAGGAGGCTCCAAAAGATTAAGTGCCAATTTCTCATCTGAAACCATGGAGACAAGAAGCCAGTGGTATGATATAGTCAAGGTACTAAAAGAAAAAAGAAAAAAAAACTCCAACCAAGGATACTCTACCCAGCTAAGCTAACATTCAAAAATGATGGAGAGCTCAAAATATTCACAGATAAACAGAAATTAAAAGAGTATGCCAACAAAAACCATGACCTTCAATGAATACCAATAGGACTTCTGCAGGAAGAAAGAAAATAACAAGAGAGATAGAATTGGAGGAGAGTGTAAGAGCAACAACAACAAAAAAAAAGAAAAGAAAAAAACAAAATATGACAAACACAAGTCCAAAGAAAATATGGGTAATATAAATAATTCCTTGAAAGTAATAATACTGATTGTCAATGGATTAAACTTACATGTCAAAAGATTCAGACTGGAAGATTAGATAAGGTAATATGACCCATCTATATGCTGTCTACAAGAAACACATTGTAGATGCAGGGATTCAAGGAGGTTGAAAGTGAATGGCTGGAAAACAATCTTACAAGGAAACAACAATCAAAAAAAGGCAGAAGTATTAATATTAATATCAGACAAAATAGACTTAAAGTGCAAAACAATTGTGAGAGACAAAGACGAACACAACATATTAGTGAAAGAGATAATCTTTCAAAAAGAATGAACAATCATGAATATTTATGCTACGAACATGGGCTCTAAATACATGAGGCAAATACTGAAAAAAGTAAGGGAAGAATAGATGCCTCTACAGTTATAGTGCGGGACTTTAATACACCACTAGCAACTTTAGACAGAACATCTCAAAAGAGAATCAATAAAGAAACAAAAACTTTGACCAGTATATTAGAGGAGCTGGACCTAGTAGACATATACAGATTACATCCAAATACAGCAAGGTATAAATTTTTCTCAAGTAGACATGGATCATGCTCTAAGATAGTCCATATGGTAGGCCACAAAGAAAGTCTCAATGAATTCAGAAAGATTGAAATCATACTAAATAATTTCTCTGACAACTGTGGAGTAATGCTGGAAATCTTCAAGGGCCAGAGGCCCAGATTTCACATCAACATATGGAAATTAAACAGCACACTCTTAGAAAAACAGTGGATCAAGGAGGAAATTTCAAAAGAAATTATTAACTACCTTGAAACTAATGAAAATGATAATACAACATACCAAAATTTATGAGATGAAGCAAAAGCAATACTGAGAAGGAAATTTATAGCCATAAATTCATACATCAAAAAAGAAGAAAAAGCAAACATTGAAGAACTAACCACACATTTGGAGGAATTAGTAAAAAAACAACAAAGTAACCCCACAGAAAGAAGAAAGAAAAAAATAACAAAGATAAGAGCAGAACTAAATGAAATAGAAAATAAAAAAGCACTTGAAAAGATAAACAAAACCAAGAGTTGGTTCTTTGAAAAGATTGAGAAAATTGACAAACCCTTAGCTAGACTAACAAAGAAAAAAAGATAGACCATGCAAATACACAAAATAAGAAATGAGAAAGGAGATATTACCACTGATCCCACAGAAATAAAGACTATCATCAGTGGATATTTTGAAAAATTATATTCCAACAAAAATGACAATTCAGAGGGAATGGACAGATTCCTAGAAACACATAAGCAACCTATATTGATGAAAGAAAAAAATTGATGATCTCAAAAAACCAATCACAAGAAAAGATATAGAATCAGTCATTAAAAACCTCCCAACTAAGAAGAGCCCAGGACCAGACGGCTTCACAGGTAAATTCAACAAAACATTCCAGAAACAACTAACACCAATCCTGCTGAAACTCTTCCAAAAAATCAAAACAGAAGGAAGATTACCTAACTCATTCTATGATGCCAACAATACACTAGTACCAAAGCAAAAGAAAGACACCACAAGAAAGGAAATTTACAGACCAATTTCTCTAATGAACCTAGATGCAAAATCCTCAAGAAAATACTTGCTAACAGTATCCAACAACACATTAAAAAATTAATACACCATGACCAATTGGGATTCATTCTGGGTATGCAAGGATGGTTCAACATAGGAAAATCAATCAATATAATACACCATATAAACCGATTGAAGGGAAAAAAATCATATGATTATATAGATAGGTGCAGCAAAAGCATTTGACAAAATACATCACCCTTTCTTGATAAAAGGACTGCAAAAGATTGGAATACAAGGAAATTTTTTAACATGATAAAGAGTATATATAAAAACCCACAGCCACCATCGTTTACAATAGTGAAATCCTAACATCTTTCCCTCTAAGATCAGGAACAAGACAAGGATGCCCACTATCACCTCTTCTATTTAACATTGTCTTAGAAGTACTTGCTCAAACACTGAGGGAAGAACCAGATATAAAAGGCATCCAAATTGGAAAAGAATAAGACAAAATTTAATTATTTGTAGATGGCATGATCCCAGACATAGAAAACCCTGAGAAGCCTACAAGAAAGATTCTAGAACTCATAAATGAGTTCAGTAAAGTCGCAGGTTATAAGATTAATGCACAAAAATCAGTAGCATTTCTGTACACCAATAATGAGCAAGCTCAGGTGGAAATCAAGAAACAAATATAATTTACAATAGTAAATAAGTAATCAAATACATAGGAATAAATTTAACTAGAGATGTAAATAATTTATACACAGAGAAATACACAACACTGTTCAAAGAAATCAAAGAAGACCTAAATAAATGGAAGAATATTCCCTGTTCATGGAAAGGAAAAATAAATATTACATTTTTAAAGATTTTATTTTATTTATTTCTCTCCCCTTCCCACCCCCCACACCCCAATTGTCTGCTCTTTCTGTCCATTTGCTGTGTGTACTTCTTTGTCTGCTTCTGTTGTTGTCAGCAGCATGGGAATCTGTGTTTCTTTATGTTGTTGTCATTGTTGCATCAACTTACTGTGTCAGCTCTCTGTGTGTGCAGCACCATTCTTGGGCAGGCTGTGCTTTCCTTCACGCTGGGTGGCTCTCCATATGGGGCAAACTCTTTATGTAGGGGCTCCCCTACACAGGGAACACCCCTGTGTGGCACAGCACACCTCACATGCATCAGCACTGCATGTGGACCAGCTCTACATGGGTCAAGGAGGCCCAGGATTTGAACCACGGACCTCCCATGTGGAAGATGGATGCCCTATCCACAGGGCCAAGTCCTCTTCCCAATAAATATTATTAAGATGTCTAACCTACCAAAACTGATCTACATATTCAATGCAACCAAATAAAAATCAACACAGCATTCTTTAAAGAACTAGAAAAGTGAGCTATGAAATTTATTTGGAAAAGAAAGAGGCCTGGAATAGACAAAGACATATTGAAAAAGAAAAAGAAAATTAGAGGAATCACACTACCTGACTGACTTCAAAACAAACTACAAAGCTACAGTAGTGAAAACAGCATGGTATTGGCACAAGGAGAGACACACAGACAAATGGAACCAAAGTGAGAGTTCTGATATAGATCCTCATATATACAGTCATATAATATCTGATAAAGACACCAAACCCTGCAACTGGGAGTGAATGGCCTCTTCAACAAATGGTGCCTTGAGAACTGGATATCCATATGTAACAGAATGAAAGAGAATTACTAACTAACACCTTAAACACAAATCAACTCAAGTTGGATCAAAGACCTAAATATAGGAGTCAATATGATAAAGACCTTGGAAAGCAATGTAGGGAAGCATCTACAGGACCTTGTAATAGGAAATGGCCTCATGAACTTCACATCCAAAGCACGAGCAGGAAAAGAACAAATAGATAAATGGGACTTCCTCAAAAGTAAAGCCTTCTGCACCTCAAAGGAGTTTGTCAAGAAACTGAAAATAGAGCCTACACAATGGGAGAAAATATTTGGTAACCATATATCTGACAGGAGACTTATAACATGCATATATAAAGAACTCCTCAATATTGAAAATTAAAAGACAAAAATCCCATTTAAAAAGTGGGAAAAATATTTAAGCACACACTTCTCCAAAGAAGAAATACAAATGGCTAAAAAACACATGAAAAAATGCTCCAGATCTCTAGCTATTAGGGAAATGCAAATGAAAACTACAATGAGATCCCATCTTCCTCCCAGAAGATTGGCAGCTATGAAAAAAACAGAAGACTACAAATGCTGGAGAGGATGTGGAGGAATGGGAACACTCATCCACTGCTGGTGGAAATGCAGAAGGATCCAGCCATTCTGGAGGACAGTTTGGTAGTTTCTCAAAAAAAAATAGCTATAGATTTGCCATATGACCCAGCAATTCCACTGCTGGGTATATACCCAGCAGAACTGAAAACAAGGACACAAACCAATATATGAACACCAATGTTCATAGGAGCATTGTTCACTATTGCCAAAAGTTGAAATCAACCCAAATGCCCTTCAACTGGATGATAAGCTTAAAGGAAATGGGGGGTAGAAGAAGATTGCAAGGTGACACCTACCTGGGTGAAATCTATGATAAGCTGGAGGTAAGTATTTGTACAGGGAAGGGATTAAATGGGCACATAGGGATACCTTTGGGAGGGGCTTTTCAGGATTGAGTGGGGCTAGGGAGAAGAAGATGGGTAATATGATCCATGAAATTGGGGGGATATTGGGGGAACATGTGAACATGGGAGATTGTCAGGTATTTGGTTGAGAGTATAATGCTGAGAAAACTTTTTCAAAAGTATAATAAGGAAGGTTACCTGTTTAAGATGCTTAAAGGGGATAATCCAACACAGGACAGGCTCCTAGGGAGTGTGTGAGTGCTCATTTTGCTATAATGGGTTATATAATTGGATAAAGACCCACATAATGAGAGTGAAAGTATACCCACATCCTGGGGAGGACTGATGTTCTCAAATAGAGGGAATTGTATCTCTCAAGAGAAATGGTGGCTCCCAATGCATTAGGGTAGTTGAGCATGTCAAGCCCTCAACACTGTAGCAAGTATCTCTGAACATGGCCCTTCAAGCAATGAAGATTGATTGTCAGTGGGGGACTTGAGTGGAGGGGGAAAGAGGTATGAAAACAGAATTTCGTCCGGTATCCATGTGGAATCTAAACCCCCTCTTGATATAGATATGGCATGGAGACAACCATTCTAAGGCCCACAGGATGGAAGAATAGAGTATGGATTATAGTGGATTTACTGATATTCTACTCATGAACTATTGTGATTAGTAATTGAAGAAAATGTGGCATTGGTGTGGAGAAATTGGCCATGGTGCCTGCTGGGGGTAGGGAGTGGGAGGAAGAGATGCATGTGGGGTGTTTTCGGGACTTGGAGTTGTCCTGGGTGGTGCTGTGGGGACAGTTACTGGACATTGTATGTCCTCTCAAGGCCCACTGAGTGGACTGTGGGAGAGTGTTGGCTATGGTGTGGACCATTGACCATGAGGTGCAGCAGTGTTCACAGATGTATTCACCAAGTGCAATAAATGTCTCATGATGATGGAAGAGGTTGTTATTATGGGGGGAGGAGTGGGGTAAGGGTGGTGGGGGGTATAGGGGGACCTCATATTTTTTTTTTCTTTTTTCCTTTTTTTTTTATTGACTTTGTAATAATATTACATTAAAAATATATATGTGAGGTCCCATTCAACCCCACCCCCCACCCCCCCCTCTCCCCCCCCAACAACACTCGTTCCCATCATCATGACACATCCATTGGATTTGGTAAGTACATCTTTGGGCACCTCTGCACCTCATAGACAATGGTCCACATCATGGCCCATACTCTCCTCCATTCCATCCAGTGGGCCCTGTGAGGATCCACGATGTCCGGTGATCACCCCCGAGGCGCCATCCAGGGCAGCTCCACGTCCCAAATACGCCCCCACCTCTCATCTCTTCCTGCCCTTCCCCATACCCATCGTCCACCATGTCCACTTTTCCCAATCCAATGCCACCTCTTCTATGTGGACATTGGATTGGTTGTGTCCATTGCACCTCTATGTCAAGAGGAGGCTCAGATTCCACATGGATGCTGGCTGCCATCCTCCCATTTTCAGTTGTAATCACTCTAGGCTCCATGGTGTGGTGATTGTCCTTCTTCAACTCCATCTTAGCTGAGTGTGGTAAGTCCAATAAATCAGATTGTAGGTGCTGGAGTCTGTTGAGGCTCAGGACCTGGCTATCACATTATCAGTCCAGAGATTCAAATCCCCTAACTATATCTTAAACCCCAACGTTAACTGCACCTCCAGCAGATTAGTATGAAAGTCTTATGAAGGGAGATCCCATCTGAGTCCAGATTCATCACACATAAACACCATTTCCAAAGAGGGGCCATCTGCCCTGGTAGTAAACCCCATCGGCCATGACCATAACTCTCATGGGTCTCTTTAGCCTTCATAGGAACCAATATCTGGGGGTTGTATCTGCTTTATCTGTCTCTCTGACTCTGCTCAGTTGTGCATGAGGGCAATCCTTCTGCCAGCCTCCAGACTCTTTTTCAGAAACTCGTAGCCATATAAACTCATTTCTCCTTTCCATTTCCCCCTTACTTTAGGTCAAACAGCATTTTAAAGTCATGTTATTTTATGTAGACATGGATATTCTGCTGATCCGCATTGAACCTTCCATATAAGGTCCTTTTCCAGTTGCATCATCAGTTGGTATTTGATAGTGGTCCCTCGTTGCCAGGGAGGCTCATCCCCGGGTGTCATGTCCCACGCTGGAGGGAAGGCATTGCATTTACATGCTGAGTTTGGTTTCGAGACTGGCCACATTTGAGTAACATGAAGGCTGACAGGAGGAAATTCCCAGGCACAATGTTGCTCTAGGCCTTGTTCTTATTTTAGGTTTATCAGCTCACAAGCATAGTCATTAGCATCAGGGGCTCACTGTTGAACCCTCACTTCCTCCCGGTCCCCGCCGCTGTACCTGGGAGACTATCGCTGCTCCCCTAGGGACCACGACAGAGCACCACTGGCCAGGAACCCAGGACCCCCCCTGCTGGGTTTTTAATTGTTGCCACTATGAGTATATCCAATCATTACCATGCACCCTGGACATATGTTCTGTCAGCTATATATCACCTGTCATTGGTATCCCATACCAGTATCCCTCCATTGCCATTGTTGAAACACTCTGTGATCCAGAACTCCCCGAAATTTGAAGCCCAATATAATGTCATGGTCCCTTACTAGGGAATGGCATATAGCGATGGGTTTAAAGGATAGATAAAGAACTTGGATAAAGTTAGATAAAGAACTTAGATAAAGAATGTTGACTTGAAAAAATTCCACATCCTATCCTTTCCCCCCCCCCCCCTAATTATTCAGCATTTCTTCGTAGGAGTCCTAGACCACAGCAATGCATATATATAATATACAGCACTCCCATACATCCACCACAACACCTTTTTCCTTCCACAGCAATACTCTTACACCCTATTCACATCATATTTACTTAAGGTGATGTACAGAGTCTGAGATATTAGCGTTCTAACATGGTAATATCTGTGCTTACATTATGGTGCATACTTTAGGATACACAGTTCTTTACATTTTTAGTTCTCCTATGTTTTACATTATGGGTTACATTATCAGTCTGTCGTCTCCTATATGTTATGGTGTAATATTACATGTTTTATATCCATCCTTGTGTACTCTCAAGAAACTCCTCCCTTGCCCCCCATTTACTTTGGTTCCACACATTTAACGTCCTTTTTCCCTTCCACCTTTGTGCCCACAGTGACAGCCAACCTCCGTTTCCTGAGGGGCCACTTCCAGAGATAGATGGAATAGTGTTTAGGGCCTAACTTGCTCATCTGCCCCAGTGCCCTGGGAGCCACCCTTTCTCTCGAGGGATAGAGTTCCCTCTATTTGGTGGCATTAGTCCTCCCCAGGATGTGGGTCCACCCCCACTCTCACTACTTGGGATTCTACCCCATGGTGTCACCCACTCTGGCAGAATGAGCATTTAGACATTCCCCAGGAGCCCGTCCTGCATCAGACCCTCCCCTCTGAGCATTCTAAACAGGTAACCCTCTTTATTATATTTTGATATTATTTTCTCGGCATTTTACTCTCCACCACCTCCTAACCCTCTCCGGTGTTCGTATGCTACCCCTCCCTCCCCCCACTTTTGGGCAACATTACCCAACCGTCCCTCCCCAGCCACCCTCAAACCCGTAAAGCCCCAACCAAAGGCAACCCCTTGCCCCCATTGTATCTCTTCTTTGTGTTCATACTTACCACCATCTCGTCTTAAGTTCCACCCCTGCAGACATCGGCTCATATCCTTCCTCCACCCTCCGATTTCCTGTAAGCCTATCGTTCAGTCTCTTGCTATCTAGGGCAGCTTGTTTATTTCATATCATTGAGGTCATATAGTATTTGTCCTTCAATGTCTGGGTTGCTTCACTCAACATAAGGTTCTCAAGATTCATCCATGTTATCACATGTGTTTGTAGTGTGTTTGTTCTTACAGCCGAGTAGTATTCCATTGTGTGTATATACCACATTTTATTGATCCACTCATCTGTTGATGGGCATTTGGGTTGATTCCAACTTTTGGCAATAGTGAACAATGCTGCTATGAACATTGGTGTACATATATCGGTTTGTGTCCTTGTTTTCAGTTCTGCTGGGTATATACCCAGCAGTGGTATTGCTGGGTCATATGGCAAATCTATGGCTAGTTTTTTGAGAAACCGCCATACTGTCCTCCAAAATGGTTGGATCCTTCTGCATTCCCACCAGCAGTGGATGAGTGTTCCCCTTCCTTCACATCCTCTCCAGCACTTGTATTCTTCTGTTTTTTTCATAGCTGCCAATCTTATGGGTGTAAGATAGTATCTCATTGTAGTTTTGATTTGCATTTCCCTGATAGCTAGAGATTTGGAACATTTTTTCATGTGCTTTCTTGCCATTTGTATTTCTTCTTCGGAGAAGTGTCTGTTTAAGTCTTTTTCCCATTTTTTAAATGGGTTGTTTATCTTTTTATTTTCAAGATATAGGAGTTCTTTATATATGCAAGTTATAAGTTTCTTATCAGATATATGATTGCCAAATATTTTCTCCCACTGTGTGGGCTCCCTTTTTACTTTCTTGACAAACTCCTTTGAGGTGCAGAAGGCTTTAATTTTGAGGAAGTCCCATTTATCTATCAGTTCTTTTGCTGCTCGTGCTTTTGGTGAGATATTCATAAATCCATTTCCTATTACAAGGTCCTGTAGATGTTTCCCTACACTGCTTTCTAAGGTTTTTATGGTCTTGGCTCTTATATTTAGGTCTTTGATCCATCTTGAGTTGATCTTTGTATAAGGTGTGAGATGGTAATCCTCTTTCATTTTTCTACATATGGCTATCCAGTTCTCCAGACACCATTTGTTGAATAGGCCACTGTCTCCCAATTGAGAGGGTTTGGTGGCTTTATCAAATATTATGTGGCTATATATGTGAGGTTCTATATCAGAGCTTTCAATTCGATTCCATTGGTCTATGTGTCTTTCCTTATGCCAATACCATGCTGTTTTCACCACCATAGCTTTGTAGTATGTTTTGAAGTCAGGTAGTGTGATTCCTCCAATTTCGTTTTTCTTTTTCAGTATGTCTTTGGCTATTCGGGGTCTCTTTCCTTTCCAAATAAATTTCATAGTGAGTTTTTCTAATTCCTTAAAGAATGCTGTGTTGATTTTTATTGGGATTGCATTGAATGTGTAGATCAGTTTTGGTAGGATAGACATCTTAATAATGTTCAGTCTTCCTATCCATGAACAAGGAATAGTCTTCCATTTATTTAGGTCTTTTTGATTTCCTTGAACAAACTTGTATAATTCTCGTTTTATAAGTTCTTTACCTCTTTAGTTAAATTTATTCCTAAGTATTTGATTTTTTTATTTACTATTGTGAATGGTATTTGTTTCTTGATTTCCTCCTGATCTTGCTCATTATTGGTGTACAGAAATGCTACTGATTTTTGCGCATTGATCTTATAACCTGCGACTTTACTAAACTCATTTATGTTTTCTAGAATCTTCGTTGTAGATCTCTCAGGGTTTTCTATGTATAGGATCATGTCATCTGCAAATAATGAAATTTTGACTTCTTCCTTTCCAATTTGAATGCCTTTTATTTCTGGTTCTTGCCTCAGTGCTCGTGCAAGTACTTCTAAGACAATGTTAAATAGGAGCGGAGACAGTGGGAATCCTTGTCTTGTTCCTGAGTTTAGAGGGAAGGAGTCTAGGATTTCTCCATTGTAAACAATATTGGCTTTAGGTTTTTCATATATACTCTTTATCATGTTCAAAAAATTTCCTTGTATTCCAATCTTTTGGAGTGTTTTTATCAAGAAAGGGTGCTGTATTTTGTCAAATGCTTTTTCTGCATCAATAGATATAATCATGTGATTTTTTCCTTCAATCTGTTTATATGGTGTATTACGTTGATTGATTTTCTTATGTTACCATCCTTGCATACCTGGGATGAATCCCACTTGGTCGTGGTGTATAATACGTTTAATGTATTGTTGAATACGATTAGCAAGTATTTTGTTAAGTATTTTTTCGTCTAGGTTCATCAGAGAAATTGGTCTGTAATTTTCCTTTCTTGGGATGTCTTTGTTTGGCTTTGGTACTAGGGTAATGTTGGCATCATAGAAGGAGTTGGGTAATGTTCTTTCCGTTTCGATGTTTTGGAATAGTTTCAGCAGGATTGGTGTCAGTTCTTTCCGGAATGTTTTGTAGAATTCACCTGTGAAGCCATCTGGCCCTGGGCTCTTCTTAGTTGGGAGATTTTTGATAACTGATTCTATCTCTCTGCTTGTGATTGGTTTGTTAAGATCATCAATTTCTTCTTTCGTCAATATGGGCTGCTTATGTGTTTCTAGGAATTTGTCCATTTCCTCTAGATTGTCATTTTTGTTGGAATATAGTTTTTCAAAATATCCTCTTATGATAGTCTTTATTTCTGTTGGGTCAGTGGTGATATCGCCTTTCTCATTTCTTATTTTGTGTATTTGAATCTTCTCTCTTTTTTTCTTTGTTAGTGTTGCTAAAGGTTTGTCAATTTTGTTAATCTTCTCAAAAAACCAGCTCTTGGTCTTGTTTATCTGTTCAAGTGCTTTCTTATTTTCTATTTCATTTAGTTCTGCTCTTATCTTTGTTATTTCCTTCCTTCTTCTTCCTGTTGGGTTACTTTGTTGTTGTTTTTCTAATTCCTTCAAATGTGCAGTTAGTTCTTCGATTTTTGCTCTTTCTTCTTTTTTGATATATGAATTTATGGCTATAAACTTCCCTCTCAGTACTGCTTTTGCTGCATCCCATAAATTTTGGTATGTTGTGTTATCATTATCATTTGTTTCAAGGTAGTCACTGATTTCTTTTGAGATTTCCTCTTTGACCCACTGTTTTTCTAAGAGTGTGCTGTTTAATTTCCAAATCGTGGTGTGAAATCTGGGCTTCTGTCCCTTGCAAATCTCCAGCTTGACTCCACTGTGGTCAGAGATAATGTTTTGTATGATTTCAATCTTTCTGAATTCGTTCAGCCTTTCTTTGTGGCCTAGCATATGATCTATCTTGGAGAATGATCCATGTGCGCTTGAGAAAAATGTATATCCTGCTGTGTTTGGGTGTAGCGATCTATATATGTCTATTAGATCGAGCTCCTCTAATATACTATTCAGATGTTTTGTTTCTTTGGTGATTCTCTTTTGAGATGTTCTGTCCAGAGTTGATAGTGGTGTATTAAAATCCCCCACTATAATTGTAGATGTATCTATTCTTTCACTTAGTTTTTCCAGGGTTTGCCTGACGTATTTAGAGGCACCCTTGTTAGGGGCATAGATATTTATGATTGTTCGATCTTCTTGACAGATTTTCCCTTTCACTAAAATGTAGTATCCTTCTTTGTCTCTCACAATTGTTTCACATTTAAAGTCTATTTTGTCTGATATTAATATAGCTACTCCTGCCTTTTTTTGGTTATTGTTAGCTTGTATGATTGTTTTCCAGCCATTCACTTTCAATCTCCATGCGTCTCTGGGTCTAAGATGTGTCTCTTGTAGACAGCATATGGATGGGTTATATTTCCTTATCCAATGTCCCAGTCTGAATCTTTTGATAGGTGAGTTTAATCCGTTGACATTCAGTGTTATTACTATCAAGGAATTATTTGTGTTAGCCATATTTTGATTGGATTTGTGTTTGTCATATTTTGTTTGTATATTTTTTTGGTCTTTTTTGTTGTTGTTGTTGGTCTTATACTCTCCTCCAACTTTGCCTTTCCTGTTTTTTCCTTTCTTCCTGCAGAACTCCCTTTAGAATTTCTTGAAGGGGAGGTTTCTTGTTGGTATACTCTTTCAGTTTCTGTTTGTCTGTGAATATTTTGAACTCTCCATCATGTTTGAATGCTAGTTTAGCTGGATAGAGTATTCTTGGTTGGAAGTTTTTTTCCTTTAGTACCTTGACTATATCATACCACTGCCTTCTTGCCTCCATGGTTTCAGAAGAGAAATCAGCACTTAATCTAATTGAGCTTCCCTTGTATGTGATGGTTTTCTTTTCTCTTGCTGCTTTTAGGATTTTCTCTTTGTCTTGAGCCTTGGATAATTTGACAAGTATATGTCTTGGGGTGGGCCTGTTTGGGTTTATGACTTGTGGAGTGCGCTGTGCTTCTTGGATATGTACATCTGTCTCTTTCAGTAGATTTGGGAAGTTTTCAGCCATTATTTCCTGCAACACTCCTTCTGACCCCTTTCCCTTCTCTTCACCTTCTGGAATGCCTATAATACGTATGTTTGAGCGTTTTGCATTGTCATTCATGTCCCTAAATCCTAATTGGATTTTTTCTATCTTCTTATTGTCCCCTTCTACTATCTGTTTGATTTCTGAGGTACTGTCTTCCACATCACTAATTCTCTGCTCTGTCTCTTCTAGTCTGCTGATATTTGCTGCAAGTGTATTTTTGATTTCTTGAACTGTGGTGTTCATTCCCATCATATCTGTTATGTTTTTGCGTATGTCTGCAATTTCCCCTCCAAGTGATGTCTTCATGTTGTTAACCTCTTTCATTACTGCATCAAATTTGTCGGTGATAAATGTTCTGAGTTCTTTCATTGCTTGTGCCAAGTTTTGCTCCCCTTCGTGATTATTGGTTTGTTGATTGGATTCAGTCATGTTTTCCTGATTATTGGTTTGGTTTGTAGATTTTTGTTGCTTTCTGGTCATCTCTTTATTTTGACGAATTTAATCAGTTCCTTAGCTTCTTTGTCTGCTTTTGGAGGTTAATTAGTTGTTATTTTTGCATAGGTGTTATATCTTCTCTTTGTCACTTTTTTCTTCTCACTCAAGTTACTTGTTGTTGGTTAAGTTCACTTTAGAAGAAAGTATTAGTGTTGGGGAAAGGCAATTGTGTCAGCAAGGGTAAAGTGTAAAGTGGTATTGGTAATGTATGTTAACAAAGCAAGAATATGAGATCTGGGAGGATGGAGGTTAGATTCATGTAGATTGTATAGAGTTATAGCTGTAGGTAGAGTATCTTTTATGAAGTAGATGACTGAATATAGGCGGAATATGGTATGAACTACAAAGCTATTGTTTTCATGAGAGAGGGAAAAAGAAAAGAAAGGTAATAGTTTCAAGAGTGGATAACAGACAGAAAACAGAACAAAGGTATTAGAAATTAAGAGTTAGACACTTTGTGGATCAAAGAATGGGAGGTGGGGGGTGGAATATAGGAGAGACAGTAGATGATAGTGATTATCAAGATGCAGGGGAAGAGGGATAGTGTAGGTAGCCTAAATCAGTTCACACAGAAATGAGGCAGTGGAGGATGGGAAAACCCAGCAAATGTGAGGTGTTCCCTGTAGCACGTATTGTGTACTTGAATTAAAATAAAATAAGTGGAAAATGAGGGACAAGAGGGAAAGAGAGAACCGAAAAAAAAAAACACTAATTATAATAAAGAAAAAAAGAAAGACAAGAAGAAAGGAAGAAAGAAAAAGAGGATAGGCAAATGGTGGGGAACAGATAGGGGGGAGAGAGATCCAGGTATACACGTGTCACAATTGCAACACTATCTAAAACAACAACCAAAAAAACCCCTAAATATCTGTATAAAAAAAAAAAAAGGACTTTGGGGGAGACGCTAGGAGAAAAGACTAGGGGATAATGCAATATTAGCAATCAGGGCGTCAAAAAGAGTAAAAAAATAAGATAAAGTGAAAATAAAAACAAAACAATATGAACCAATAAAGATAAAACGCAAACGTTAAGGTCCAGGGCACTCAAGGACCCCAGGTAGACCCCAGAGCGTGATGGATTCAGGGGTGGAAAGTCTGAGACACTGAAGACTCAAGAGGTGTGAGTCTGGGGTGTGGACCGCCAGAGTTCAGGGGACCCAGACCTGGCAAGCTCAAATCTGGTCCACAGAAAGCTTAGGAGCCCCGCAGTGCAACACAGCCCTCAGGGATCCCCGTAGCTGGGTGCCAGCCCTGTGGGGGAAGCCAGATCCGTGAATTTTATATTGAATTTCTGATCCCTGAAATTCACCTAACTCCTCGGGGTATCAGCCTTTGGACAGCTCCCTCCCTGTGCTCCCTCGCAACGGCCACTTGAGGGCGCCTCTACACCACGGCCAGTTCAATGACCCAGATCCCAAGCCCCGCCGGGTGGGGTGGGCTTCAGCTGGAAACGCCGAAAACAGACTCTAAGATCCGAAATCCCAAACTTCGCAAAATATTCCCCAATCAGCTTCCAGACGTGTCCTCCTCCCTCACTGCACCCTACAACAGTCTCCCAATTGTGTCCTCTTATTGCCCAAAATCCAATTCCGTTGCAGATCGGCAGCCGGACCTGTGGGGATGGGGCTCCAGGCGGAAGCGCTTTCCCCCCTGTCCCGCGACCAAAAACGTCCCCCGCTTCACAAGAAAACACCGTCTGTCTCCCCAAATCAATCTGCAAAGGAGTCTTGTCCCAACAATCCCTCACCAGCCAGCCCAGTATCCGCGAATTTCTCAGCACCGCAAAGCCTCTAGTAAAAGGAAAAAAAAAAACAAAAACCCTGGCCGCCACGGCTCCGGAGCTTCAGGAGCGCCCGCTACCGCGGCTCCGCCCACCCAAGGAGGGAACTTCCCGAGCCCAGCTGGGACCTCCGTTTATATATTTTAGATGTATCCTCTCTGTTACCTTCCCACCGAATTGACATCCAGACACCTTCCAACCAGCAAAAATCCCCGAAACAGCGCGGTCCCAAAGAGCCTTCAACGCTGCCCAGCCGCCCCCTGCAGAGACACTACCAGGCAAGCTCACGCAGCCACCATCTTGCCGAAAAGCCCCCTCATATTTTTTTAATGTAACATTAAAAAATAAAGAAAGAAGAAAAAATGCCCCATGGTCCCAGCTTCTTCCTATGTTACCTGTAGGCTGTAAAATGTCTTGTCTCTCTCATTCCTCTCCAGGTTCATCTACTCTGGTCTCTCAAACCAGAACAGCTGTAGTCTATTAGGCTCTCTTCTCCAGGTAACCACTGTGTCTTTAGAGATGTCTCTATTTCTATATGTTCTTCTCTGTGTTTACTTCCTGGGGTTCCAGCATACAAAACTCCTACTGACTCCTCTGCCATCTAGTTTTCTCTCTGCCACCTTGGTCCTACCTATGTGGACCAGTCAAAGCCTTAATCATTATTTAATCAAATAAAATGAAATCTCTGAATTTAATACAATCTAATACACCCAGAGAAACAGACCAGTTTAAAAACATAATCCACTATCTATTTTGGAATACATAAATAATACCATATTGCTATAATGGTACAGATGTAAGAGTGTCCTTTGTAGGCTAGATCCAATGTACTTCACTATTGCAGGGTGGTGAGAATGTGGAAAAACATGGTAAAATGCAACTGGCGTGACCTACGGACTGTGGTTAACAGCACTATTATAATATTCATTCATGTATGCCAAAGATCTATTGTGTTGATAATGAGGAATGTGGAAATGGTGTGCCAATATATGCTATGGGCCATGGTTGGTGGTAATAGGCTGACGATATTATCTCATAATCTGTAATAAATGTTCCACCACGGTGTAGTGTGTTGATAGAGGGGTGTTGTATGGGAATTCTGCACATGTCACGATTGTTTTGTAAGTTCACAACTTCTGTAATAAAAATATATTTAAAAAAATAATAATAGGATGTGTTGGTGAAAAAAACATGTAAAATATGGACTGAAATACTAATAAGATTTTGATGATTTTCCTTCATCATTTGCAAACAGATGTCTCACAACAATGCAAGGTGTTGGTTGTGGGTTGACGTATGTGTTGCCTGTATGATGCTATGCATGTTTATTTTGTAAGTTTACGACTTTTAATATACACTCACTGTTTATGTATGTTCATGTATACATGATACAATAATAATAACAGCAACAACAATAATAAGATGGGTAGGGAGAAAATAAAACAAATGCAATATATTTTTTTCTTTTTTTTATTGACTTTGTAATAATATTACATTAAAAATATGTATATATGAGGTCCCATTCAACCCCATCACCCCCACCCCCCTCTCCCCCCCCAGCAACACTCATTCCCATCATCATGACACATCCATTGCATTTGGCAAGTACATCTTTGGGCACCTCTGCACCTCATGGTCAATGGTCCACATCATGGCCCATACTCTCCCCATTCCATCCAGTGGGCCCTGTGAGGATTTAAAATGTCCGGTGATTGCCCCTGAAGCACCATCCAGGGCAGCTCCATGTCCCAAAGACACCTCCACCTCTCATCTCTTCCTGCCTTTCCCCATACCCATCAGCCATCATGTCCACTTTTCTCAATCCAATGCCACCTTTTCTATGTGGACATTGGATTGGTTGTGCCCATTGCACTTTATGTCAGGAGGAGGCTCAGATTCCACATGGATGCTGGATGCAATCCTCCCACTTTCAGTTGTAATCACTCTAGGCTCCATGGTGTGGTGGTTGTCCTTCTTCAGCTCCATCTTAGCTGAGTGTGGTGGTCCAATAAATCAGATTGTAGGTGCTGGAGTCTGTTGAGGCTCAGGACCTGGCTATCACATTGTCAGTCCAGAGATTCAAATCCCCTAAATATATCTTAAACCCCAACACTAACTGCACCTCCAGCACATTAGCATGAAAGTCTTATGAAGAGAGCTCCCATCTGAGTCCAGATTCATCACACATAAACATCAGTTCCAAAGAGGGGCCATCTGACCTGGTAGTTAACACCATCGGCCATGACCATAACTCCCATGGGTCTCTTTAGCCCTCAAAGGAATCAATACCTGGGGGTTGTATCTGCTTTATCTGTCTCTCAGACTCTGCTCAGTTGTGCATAAGGGCAAACCTTCTGACAGCCTCCAGACTCTTTTTTAGAGACTTGTAGCCATATAAACTCATTTCTCCTTTCCATTTCCCCCTTACATTAGGTCAAACAGCATTTTAAAGTCATGTTGTTTTATGTAGACAGGGATATTCTGCTGATCCGCGTTGAACCTTCCGTATAAGGTCATTTTCCAGTTGCATCATCAGTTGGTAGTTGATAGTGGTCCCTCAGTGCCAGGGAGGCTCATCCCCGGGTATCATGTCCCACGCTGGGGGTAAGGCATTGCATTTACATGCTGAGTTTGGCTTCGAGACTGGCCACATTTGAGTAACATGAAGGCTGACAGGAGGAAATTCCCAGGCACAATGCTGCTCTAGGCCTTGTTCTTATTTTAGGCTTATCAGCTCACAAGCATAGTCATTAGCATCAGGGGCTCACTGTTGAACCCTCACTCCCTCCCGGTCCCCACCTCTGCACCTGGGAGACTGTTGCTGCACCACTGGCCAGGAACCCAGTACCCCCCCTGCTGTGGTTTTAATTGTTGCCACTATGAGTATATCCAAACATTACCATGCACCCTGGACATATGTTCTGTACAGCTCCCTGTCAGCCATATATCCCCTGTCAATGGTATCCTATACCAGTATTCCTCGATTGCCATTGTTGAACCACTCTGTGATCCAGAACTCCCTGAAATTTGAAGCCCAATATAATGTCAAGGTCTCTTACTAGGAAATGGCATATAGCGATGGGTTTAAAGGTTAGATAAAGAATACGTGTTGGCTTGGAAAAAATTCTACATCCTATCTATTTTTTTCCCCCTAATTATTGAGCTTCTCTTCACAGGAGCCCTAGACCACAGCAATGCATATATATAGGATACAGCACTCCCATACATCCACCACAAAACCTTTTCCCTTCCACAGCGATACTCTTACAACCTATTCACATCATATTTGCTTAACGTGATGTACAGAGTCTGAGACAATAGCTTTCAAACAAGGTGACATCTGTGCTTACATTGTTCTGCATACTTTAGGATACACAGTTTTTTACATTCTTAGTTATCCTATGTTTTACATTATAGTTTACATTATCAGTCTGTCATCTCCTATATGTTAAGGTGTAATATTACATGTTTTATATCTATCCTGGTGTACTCCCACTAAACTCCTCTCTTACCCCCTATTTACCTTGGTTACACACATTTAACGTCCATTTTCCCTTCCACCTTGGTGCCCACAGTGACAGCCAACCTCCGTTTCCCGAGGAACCACTTCCAGAGATAGATGGAATAGTGTTCAGGGCCTAACTTGCTCAACTACCCCAATGCCCTGGGAGCCACCCTTTCTCTCGAGGGATACAGTTCCCTCTATTTGATGGCATTAGTACTCCCCAGGATGTGGGTCCACCCCCACTCTCACTACTTGGGTTTCTACCCCATGGTGTCACCCACTCTGGCAGAATGAGCATTTAGACATACCCCAGGAGCCCGTCCTGCATCAGACCCTCCCCTCCGAGCATTCTAAACAGGTAACCACCTTTATTATATTTTGATATGATTTTCTCGGCATTTTACTCTCCAAAAATACCTGACCCTCTCCTGTGTTCGTATGCTACCCCTCCCTCCCCCTACTTTTGGGCAATGTTACCCATCCGCCCATCCCCAGCCTCCCTCAAACCCGCAAAGCCCCAACCAAAGGCAACCCCTTGCCCCCCTCTTATCTCTTCTTTGTGTTCATACTTACCACCATCTCATCTTAAATTCCACCCCTGCATACATCGGCTCACATCCTTCCTCCACCCTCCGATTTCCTGTAAGCCTATCATTCAGTCTCTTGCTATCTAGGGCAGCTTGGTTATTTCATATCATTGAGGTCATGTAGTATTTGTCCTTCAATGTCTGGGTTGCTTCACTCAACACAAGGTTCTCAAGATTCATCCATGTTATCACATGTGTTTGTAGTGTGTTTGTTCTTACAGCCGAGTAGTATTCCATTGTGTGTATATACCACATTTTATTGATCCACTCAACTGTTGATGGGCATTTGGGTTGATTCCAACTTTTAGCAATAGTGAACAATGCTGCTATGAACATTGGTGTACATATATCGGTTTGTGTCCTTGTTTTCAGTTCAGCTGGGTATATACCCAGCAGTGGTATTGCTGGGTCATATGGCAAATCTATGGCTAGTTTTTTGAGAAACCGCCATACTGTCCTCCAGAATGGTTGGATCCTTCTGGATTCCCACCAGCAGTGGATGAGTGTTCCCCTTTCTTCACATCCTCCCCAGCACTTGTATTCTTCTGTTTTTTTCATAGCTGCCAATCTTATGGGTGTAAGATGGTATCTCATTGTGATTTTGATTTGCATTTCCCTGATAGCTAGAGATTTGGAACATTTTTTGATGTGCTTTTTAGCCATTTGTATTTCTTCTTTGGAGAAGTGTCTGTTTAAGTCTTTTTCCCATTTTTTAAATGGGTTGTTTATCTTTTTATTTTCAAGATATAGGAGTTCTTTATATATGCAAGTTATAAGTTTCTTATCAGATATATGGTTGCCAAATATTTTCTCCCACTGTGTGGGCTCCCTTTTTACTTTCTTGACAAACTCCTTTGAGGTGCAAAAGGCTTTAATTTTGAGGAAATCCCATTTATCTATTAGTTCTTTTGCTGCTCGTGCTTTTGGTGAGCTATTCATAAATCCATTTCCTATTACAAGGTCCTGTAGATGTTTCCCTACACTGCTTTCTAAGGTTTTTATGGTCTTGGCTCTTATATTTAGGTCTTTGATCCATCTTCATTTGATCTTTGTATAAGGTGTGAGATGGTAATCCTCTTTCATTCTTCTACATATGGCTATCCAGTTCTCCAGACACCATTTGTTGAATAGGCCACTCTCTCCCAGTTGAGAGGGTTTGGTGGCTTTATCGAATATTATGTGGCTATATATGTGAGGTTCTATATCAGAGCTTTCAATTCAATTCCATTGGTCTATGTGACTCTCCTTATGCCAATATCATGCTGTTTTCACCACCGTAGCTTTGTAGTATGTTTTGAAGTCAGGTAGTGTGATTCCTCCAATTTCGTTTTTCTTTTTCAGTATTTCTTTGGCTATTCGGGGTCTCTTTCCTTTCCAAATAAATTTCATAGTTAGTTTTTCTAGTTCCTTAGAGAAGGCTGTGTTGATTTTTATTGGGATTGCATTGAATGTGTAGATCAGTTTTGGTAGGATAGACATCTTAATAATGTTCAGTCTTCCTATCCATGAACAAGGAATAGTCTTCCATTTATTTAGGTCTCTTTGATTTCCTTGAACAATCTTGTATAGTTCTCGGTGTATAAGTTCTTTACCACTTTAGTTAAATTTATTCCTAAGTATTTGATTTTTTAATTTACTATTGTGAATGGTATTTGTTTCTTGATTTCCTCCTGATCTTGCTCATTATTGGTGTACAGAAATGCTACTGATTTTTGCACATTGATTTTATAACCTGCAACTTTACTAAACTCATTTATGAGTTCTAGAATCTTTGTTGTAGATCTCTCAGGGTTTTCTATGTATAGGATCATGTCATCTGCAAATAATGACATTTTGACTTCTTCCTTTCCAATTTGAATGCCTTTTATTTCTGGTTCTTGCCTCAGTGCTCGAGCAAGTACTTCTAAGACAATGTTAAATAGGAGCGGAGACAGTGGGCATCCTTGTCTTGTTCCTGAGTTTAGAGGGAAGGAGTCTAGAATTTCTCCATTGTACACAATATTGGCTTTAGGTTTTTCATATATACTCTTTATCATGTTCAAAAAATTTCCTTGTATTCCAATCTTTTGGAGTGTTTTTATCAAGAAAGGGTGCTGTATTTTGTCAAATGCTTTTTCTGTATCAATAGATATAATCATGTGATTTTTTTCCTTCAATCTGTTTATATGTTGTATTACGTTGATTGATTTTCTTATGTTGAACCATCCTTGCATACCTAGGATGAATCCCACTTGGTCGTGGTGTATAATTCGTTTAATGTGTTGTTGAATACGATTAGCAAGTATTTTGTTAAGTATTTTTGCGTCTAGGTTCATTAGAGAAATTGGTCTGTAATTTTCCTTTCTTGTGATGTCTTTGTTTGGCTTTGGTACTAGGGTAATGTTGGCATCATAGAAGGAGTTGGGTAATGTTCTTTCTGTTTCGATTTTTTGGAATAGTTTCAGCAGGATTGGTGTCAGTTCTTTACAGAATGTTTTGTAGAATTCACCTGTGAAGCCATCTGGCCCTGGGCTCTTCTTACTTGGGAGATTTTTAATAACTGATTCTATCTCTCTGCTTGTGATTGGTTTGTTAAGATCATCAATTTCTTCTTTTGTCAATATGGGCTGCTTATGTGTTTCTAGGAATTTGTCCTTTTCCTCTAGATTGTGATTTTTGTTGGAATATAGTTTTTCAAAATATCCTCTTATGATAGTCTTTATTTCTGTGGGGTCAGTGGTCATATTGCCTTTCTAATTTCTTATTTTGTGTATTTGCATCTTCTCTCTTTTTTTCTTTGTTAGTCTCACTAAAGGTTTGTCAATTTTGTTGATCTTATCAAAAAACCAGCTCTTGGTCTTGTTTATCATTTCAAGTGCTTTCTTATTTTCTATTTCATTTAGTTCTGCTCTTATCTTTGTTACTTCCTTCCTTCTTCTTCCTGTTGGGTTGCTTTGTTGTTGTTTTTCTAATTCCTTCAAATGTGCAGTTAGTTCTTCAATTTTTGCTCTTTCTTCTTTTTTGATATATGAATTTATGGCTATAAACTTCCCTCTCAGTACTGCTTTTGCTGCATCCCATAAATTTTGGTATGTTGTGTTATCATTATCATTTGTTTCAAGGTAGTCACTGATTTCTTTTGAGATTTCCTCTTTGACCCACTGTTTTTCTAAGAGTGTGCTGTTTAATTTCCAAATCGTGGTGTGAAATCTGGGCTTCTGTCACTTGCAAGTCTCCAGCTTGACTCCACTGTGGTCAGAGATAATGTTTTGTATGATTTCAATCTTTCTGAATTCGTTCAGCCTTTCTTTGTGGCCTAGCATATGATCTATCTTGGAGAATGATCCATGTGCGCTTGAGAAAAATGTATATCCTGCTGTGTTTGGGTGTAGCGATCTATATATGTCTATTAGATCCAGCTCCTATAATATACTGTTCAGATGTTTTGTTTCTTTGGTGATTCTCTTTTGAGATGTTCTGTCCAGAGTTGATAGTGGTGTATCAAAATCCCCCACTATAATTGTAGATGTATCTATTGTTTCACTTAGTTTTTCCAGCGTTTGCCTGAGGTATTTAGAGGCACCCTTGTTTGGGGCATAAATATTTATGATTGTTCGATCTTCTTGAACAGATTTTCCCTTTCACTAAAATGTAGTATCCTTCTTTGTCTCTCACAACTGTTTCACTTTTAAAGTCTATTTTGTCTGATATTAATATAGCTACTCCTGCCTTTTTTTGGTTATTGTTAGCTTGTATGATTGTTTTCCAGCCATTCACTTTCAAATCCATGCATCTCTGGGTCTAAGATGTGTCTCTTGTAGACAGCATATGGATGGGTCATATTTCCTTATCCAATGTCCCAGTCTGAATCTTTTGATAGGTGAGTTTAATCCATTGACATTCAGTGTTATTACTATCAAGGAATTATTTGTGTTAGCCATATTTTGATTGGATTTGTGTTTGTCATATTTTGTTTGTATTTTTTTTGTCTTTTTTGTTGTAGTTGTTGGTCTTATACTCTCCTCCAACTCTGCCTTTCCTGTTTTTTCCTTTCTTCCTGCAGAACTCCCTTTAGAATTTCTTGAAGGGGAGGTTTCTTGTTGGTGTACTCTTTCAGTTTCTGTTTGTCTGTGAATATTTTGAACTCTCCATCATGTTTGAATGCTAGTTTAGCTGGATAGAGTATTCTTGGTTGGAAGTTTTTTTCCTTTAGTACCTTGACTATATCATACCACTGCCTTCTTGCCTCCATGGTTTCAGAAGAGAAATCAGCACTTAATCTAATTGAGCTTCCCTTGTATGTGATGGTTTTCTTTTCTCTTGCTGCTTTTAGGATTTTCTCTTTGTCTTGAGCCTTGGATAATTTGACAAGTATATGTCTTGGGGTGGGCCTGTTTGGGTTTATGACTTGTGGAGTGCGCTGTGCTTCTTGGATATGTACATCTGTCTCTTTCAGTAGATTTGGGAAGTTTTCAGCCATTATTTCCTGCAACACTCCTTCTGACCCCTTTCCCTTCTCTTCACCTTCTGGAATGCCTATAATACGTATGTTTGAGCGTTTTGCATTGTCATTCATGTCCCTAAATCCTAATTGGATTTTTTCTATCTTCTTATTGTCCCCTTCTACTATCTGTTTGATTTCTGAGGTACTGTCTTCCACATCACTAATTCTCTGCTCTGTCTCTTCTAGTCTGCTGATATTTGCTGCAAGTGTATTTTTGATTTCTTGAACTGTGGTGTTCATTCCCATCATATCTGTTATGTTTTTGCGTATGTCTGCAATTTCCCCTCCAAGTGATGTCTTCATGTTGTTAACCTCTTTCATTACTGCATCAAATTTGTCGGTGATAAATGTTCTGAGTTCTTTCATTGCTTGTGCCAAGTTTTGCTCCCCTTCGTGATTATTGGTTTGTTGATTGGATTCAGTCATGTTTTCCTGATTATTGGTTTGGTTTGTAGATTTTTGTTGCTTTCTGGTCATCTCTTTATCTTGACGGATTTAATCAGTTCCTTAGCTTCTTTGTCTACTCTTGGAGGTTAATTAGCTGTTATTTTTGTATAGGTGTTATATCTTCTCTTTGTCACTTTTTTCTTCTTATTCTAATTTCTTGTTAACAGGTTAAGTTCACTTTAAAGGAAAGTATTAGTGTTGGGGAAAGGCACTTGTGTAAGCAAGGGAAAAGTGTAAAGTAGTATTGGTGATATATGTTAACAAAGCAAGAATATGAGATCTGGGACGATGGAGGTTAAATTCATGTAAATTGAGTAGAGTTATAGCAGTAGGTAGAGTACCTATTATGAGGTAGATGATTGAATATGGGAGGAATATGGTATGAGCTAAAAAGCTATTGATTTAGTGAGAGAGGGAAAGAGAAAAGAAAGGTAATAGTTTCAAGAGTGGATAACAGACAGAAAACAAAACAAAGGTATTAGAAATTAAGACTTAGACCCCTCGTGGATCAAAGAAAGGGAGGTGGGAGGTGGAATATAGGAGAGACAGTAGATGGTGGCGGATATCAAGATGTAGGGGAAAGAGGATAGTGTAGGTAGCCTAAATCAGTTCACACAGAAATGAGGCAGTTGAGGATGAGAAAACGCAGCGAATGTGAGGTGTTTCCTGCCACACCTATTGTATAATTGAGTTAAAATAAACTAAGTAGAATATGAGGGACAAGAGGCAGAGGAGACAACAGAAAATAGAAAAAATAAAAAGGGGGGGAAGGGACGAGAGGAAGAAAGTAAAAGGGGGTGGGGAAATGGTGGGGAACAGGTAGGGGAAAGAAAAAAAAACAGATATACACGAACCAGAATTAAAACACCCACTACACAGCACCTACCACAAAAAAAAAACCACTTAAATAACTGAGTAAAAAAAAGACTTTGGGGGACACGCTGTGAGAGAAGTCTAGGGGATAATGCGGTGTTAGCAATCAGGAAATTGAAAAAAGTAAAGAATAAGTCAAAATGAAAATAAAAACAAAACAAAATGAAACGATAAAGAAAAAATGCCAATGTTGAAGGCTAGGGCATTTAAGGACCTCAGATGGACCTCAGTGCATGATGGATTCAGGGATGGAAAGTCTGAGATATTGAGGACTCAAGAGGTGTGAGTCTCTTTGGTGTGGGCCACCAGAATTTAGGGGATTCAGATCTGGCAACCTCCAATCTGGTCAGCAGGAAGCCTGGGAGCCCCGCAGTGTAACACAGCCCTCAGGGATCCCCACAGCTGGGTGCCAACCTTATGGGGGAAGTCAGATCCGCAAACTCTATATTATGACTGAACCCTGCAATTCATTTACTTAGCTGGGCTCATTAGTATGAGTATATCTAACTTCAGCTTTTGGACAGCTCCCGTCCGGTGATTCCAAACCACTGCCACTAGAGGGCGCCTCTACACCGCAGCCACTTTACTAGTACAGCCTGGCCTGTGACGCCGAAAACAGATTCCAAATCCGGAATTCCCAAGCTTCTCAAAATATTCCCTAATCGGCTTCCAGACGTGTCCCCCTCCCTTGCCGCAGCCTAAAACAACTTTCTGATTATGTCTCTTTATTGCCTACTGCCTATTTGGGTTGGAGACCGGTTGCCGGGCTTTTGGGGGTGGGGCTTCAGGCGGAAGCACTATTGTTTATGTTTGCAATCACAAGTTTCTCCCGCTTCACAACAAAACACCGTCTATCTTCCCTAATCGATCCGCAAAGGCGACCCTTCGCATCAACCCGCCAACAGCTCGCCCAGAACTCGCAAACTCCTTAACAGCTCAGAGTCATCTAAAAGCGGTGCCACCAGGCTGGACCACGGTTCCTCCCACCCCCAATAGAGAGGAGCCCGTGTGCAGGTCTCACATACGGGCAATAGAACCCAAATTATATCAACTAGACCAATCCTCTCCGTTACCTTTCCACCCAATCGATGTCCAGGCACTTCTGCCCTGCAAAAATCCTGAAAAAGCCTGCCTTGGAGAGCCTGCAGCCACACCCAGCCGTCTCTTCCCAGGACCGACCACAAAGGCAAGTTCACTCAGCGACCATCTTGCCTCCTCTCTATATTTTAGTTAGTAGCAATATTTTGAGGATGCTCTTTCATCATTAGTTAAAAATGTTTCATAACAATGCAAGGTATTGGTGATCAGGTGAGATATGAGTGCCCTGTATGATTTTTTGTATGGTTTTTTTGTAAGTTCACCACTACTACTATACAAATTGCACTCTTCATCTATGAATGTTTATGTGTGAATGATAGATTCGGGAGGTCATCAGAGGGGTTGTTCTTATGCACACCTCAGCAGGACCCCAGAAAAATAAAGTAGATACAACCCTAGGTACTGGCTCTCCTGAAGCCTATGGAGATCCTCAGGGCATATGGTCATGGCAGATGGATTTGGAGCTCTGTGCCATGTCAGAGGGACCTACTTTGGAATTTGTGCTCCTGAGGGTGATGGAGCTGGACTCAGATGTGACTTTTCTACACATGTCTCTTCTATCACTTTTACTGAGCCTGTGGTTGGTGCTAGCGATGGTCCATCCTCAGGAGACACGAATCTCTGGACTGCCCATGTGCCAGCTGGGCCCTGAACCTTAGCGGAGTGGCAACTCCTACTCTCTGGTTCATTGGTATTACCCAGGTCAGCTAACAAGGAGGTGAAGATGGTCAACCACCACACCAGGGAATCAAGAGCACCTACAACTGCAAGCAGAGGATTTGCATCCATCAACCATGTGAAATCAAAGCCCCCTCTTAATCTAGAGGTGGAATGGACATCCCCATCCCAGGGCCCACAGAATGGCAGAATAAAATATGGATGAGAGTATACTTACTGATATTCTACTATAAAAATATTGTGATGAGTAATAGAAAAAATTTTAGCATCGAGGCGGAGAATGTGGTCACAATAGTTGCTGAGGGCAGGGAGAGGTAAAAATAGATGTGATGTGGGGGCATTTTGGGGATTTTCTGTTGTCTTAAATGATACTGCTGGGTCAGATGCTGGACTTTATGTATCCTGCCATAACCCACTGAATGTAATGGGGGATAGTGTGAACTACAGGTTCAACTCTTATCTATGTAGTGCAGCAGTCCCCCAAAATGTGTTCACCAAGTGCAATGAATGTGCCCCAATGACGGGGGAGGTTTTTGGTGTGGGAGGAGTGGGGTGGGGTGGTGAGGGATATATGGGAATCTCTTATATTTTTCAATGTAACATTTTTTTATGTGATGTATATCTCTTCAAAAAATACAATTTAAAAAATGATGTGTTGAGGGGGAGAGGGTTATAAGGGAAAAATAAATAAATAAATAATAAATGGGGAAAAAAACACAAAAAACTTAAATATAGCAAAGTGGGTGTAGTCCAGTGTTTGAGTGCCTGTTTGCATGTAAATGGCCCCAGGTTCAATACCTGGTAATTCCTTAAAAAAATGTTTATGTACACACACACACCTACGAGTTGAACAGGGGTGTGTTAAAATTTATAACAATCTGCTAAACAGTTTTGAAAATGGTTTAGCATTTCACATTCTCTCCAGAAGTGCATGAGAGTTCCAGTGCTCCACATCCTTGCCAACAGTTGTCTGGTCATCTTAGCCATTGTAATAAGTGTGAAGTAATATCTCTTTCTGGTTTTGATTTGAATTTCCCTTGTGGCTAATGATGTTGCCCTTCTATTCTTGTGATTATGTGGCATCTCTTTGTCTTTGAAGGAAGTGTCTGTTCAAAGCTTTTGCCCCCTTTTTATGTGGTTATTGGAGTCCATCTTATTGAGTTTTGAGAATTCTTTATTCTAGCTATAAGAAATTGATCAAATAAGTGGTTCAAAAATACTTCCTTCCAGTCTATGGCTTGTCTTTTCACCCTTTCAAGGATGAATATCAAGGTCAGAAGATCATACTTTGGATGAGCTCCAATTTTTTATTTTATTTTAAATGGGGCAAAGAGGTGGGGCAAGATGGCGTCTGAGTGAGTGCAACCTATAATCTCTCCTGCAAAGAAGTGGCTGAGTACGGTTGGAATCTTGCTGGACCAGGCTGTTTCAGGTGATTTGCAGGGCAGGAGGTGTTTGGACATCGATTAAGTGGGACGGTGACAGAGAAGATTCTTGTAAAAGGTAGAATTTTAGGTTTCTTTCACAGAGATTGGGGCTGCACATGGGACGCTTCCCCATGGGGCTGGCGGCCCTGCAGCGGTGATTCCTGGAGGCTTTGCTGTGCTGGGGAGTTCCCAAGCCCTGAGCAGGCTATTCAGGGGCTTGCAGGGTGGGACGTGTCTGGAAGTCGATTTGGTGAGACAGAGACAGAGGAGGTTCTTGCGAGACATGGAATTTTGTGTTTCTGACACGGAGATCAGAGCTTCCAGCTAGAGCTTCTCCCCCTAGGGCTGTCGGCACATCTGCAGCAGTCCCTAAATTGTTTGTAGTACAGTGGCACACCCAGCAGGTGGTTTCAGGGGCTTGCAGGGTGGGAGGCGTCCTGAAGTCGATTTGGTGAGACAGTGACAGAAGAGACTCTTGTGAGAGGTGGAATTTTGGGTTTCTGACACAGAGGTCAGAGTTGGTGGGTGTGAACCCTCCCCTTAGGGCTGGTGCCCAGCTGTGGGGATCCCTGAAGGCTGTGTTGTGCTGTGGTGCGCCCAGGCTCCCTGTTAACCAGATACATGGTTCCCAGGTCTGTGTCCCCTAAACCCTGGTGGCCCACACCCCAGAGACTCACAACTTATGAGTCTGCAATATCACAGACTACCCATCCCTGAATCCACCATACCCTGAAGTCCACCTGAGGTCCTTGATTGTACTAGCCCTTGGCGTTTGTGGTTTTTTTTCCTTTTTTTCTTTTTTTAATTATCTTGTTGCTAATATTGCATTATCTCCTGGTCTTTTCTCCCATTGTATCCCCCAAAGTCATTTTTTTTAATTTAGGATTTTTTTTCTTTCTTCTCTTCCTTTTCTTGCTTGTTTCCCTCCCTTTTCTTTGCCCACCCTCCTTTTTTCTTCTTTTTTTTCCTTTTCTCTCTTTTTCTTCTAATTTCATTTTATTTTATTTATACAATAGGTGTTGCAGGGAGCGCCTCACCTTTGCTGTGTTTCCTCATCCACCATTTCTTCTTTTCTGTATGAATTGATTTTGGCAACCTACACTATCCCCTTTCCCCCACATCTTGCTATCCTCCATCATCTACTGTCTTTCTTACATTCCACCTACCTTTCTTAGGTCTTCAAATTGTCTGACTTTTAATTTCTAATACCTTTGTTCAGTTTTCTGTCTTTTATCCACTCTTGATATTATTGTCTTTCTTTTCTCTTTCCCTCTCTCATGAAAATACTGGTTTTTTAATACATACTCTATTCATCCTCATATTCAGTTGACTAACCCATTATAGGTACTCTACTTACTGCTATAACTCTAAACAACTTACATGAGTCTAATGTCCATTCTCCCAGATCTCACATTGTTGCTCTGTTAACATTTATTACCAATACTATTTAACACATTTTCTTTTCTTATACAATTTCCTTTCCCTGGCCCTAATATTTTCCTTCAAAGTGAACTTAGCCAGCAACAAGAAATTAGAATAAGAAGAACAAAGTGATAAAGAAAAAACATAACATTTATGCAAGAACAACAACTAATTAACCCCCAAGACTAGACAAAGAAGCTAAGGAACTGATTACTCGTCAAGATAAAATGATGACCAGACAGCAACAAAAAACTACAAACCAAACCAATAATCAGGAAAACATGGCTGAATCCAGTGAACAAACTAAAAATGAGGAAGGGGAGCAGAACATCAGACGAGTAAATAAAGATCTCAGAACATATATCAGAGAGAAATTTAATGAAGTAAAGAAGAGCTTAACAATATAAAGAAAACACTTGGAGAGGAAATTGCAGACATATGCAAAAAGATAACAGATACGATGGGAATGAACACCACAGTTCAAGAAATCAAAAATAAACTCACAGAAAATAGCAGCAGATTAGAAGAGGCAGAGGAGAGAATTAGCGATGTGGAAGACAGTACATCAGAAATCAAACAGATAGCAGAATTGATCGATAAAAAGATAGAAAAAATCCAGCTAGGACTTAGGGACCTGAATGACAATGCAAAACGCACAAACATACGTATTATAGGCATCCCAGAAGGAGAAGAGAAGGGAAAGGGGTCAGAAGGAGTGTTGCAGGAAATAATGGCTGAAAACTTCCCAAATCTACTGAGAGAGACAGATGTATATGTCCAGGAAGCAAAACGCACCCCTAACATTATAAACCCAAACAGGCCCACCACAAAGCATATACTTGTCAAATTATCCAACGTTCAAGACAAAGAGAAAATTATAAAAGCAACAAGAGAAAAGAAAATGATAACATACAAGGGAGGCTCCATAAGGTTAAGTGTGCCAATTTCCCATCTGAAACCATGGAGGAAAGAGGGCAGTGGTATGATATAGTCAAGGTACTACAAGAAAAAAATGTCCAATGAAGAATACTCTATCCAGCTAAACTAGCATTCAAAAATGATGGAGAATTCAAAATATTCACAGATAAACAGAAAGTGAAAGAGTATGCCAACAAGAAACCTCCCCTTCAAGAAATTCTAAAGGGAGTTCTGCAGGAAGGAAGGAAAAAACAGGACAGGCAAGTTGGAGGAGAGTATAAGAGCAACAAAAAAGACAAAAAGAAAAGAAAAAAAAAAACCCAAACAAACAAAATATGACAAACACAAGTCCAATCAAAATATGGCTAACATAAATAATTCCTTGAAAGTAATAACACTGAATGTCAACGGATTAAACTCACCTATCAAAAGATTAAGGCTGGGACATTGGATAAGAAAATATGACCCTTCTATATGCTGTCTACAAGAGACACATCTTAGACCCAGAGACTCATGGAGGCTGAAAGTGAATGGTAGGAAAACAATATTACAAGCAAACAATAACCAAAAAAAAGGCAGGAGTAGCTATATTAATATCAGACAAAACAGTCTTTAAATGTGAAACAATTGTGAGAGACAAAGAAGGATACTACATATTAGTGAAAGGGACAATCTCTCAAAAAGAACGAACAATCATAAATATTTAGGCTCCTAACAAGGGCACCTCTAAATATGTGAGGCAAATGCTGGAAAAACTAAGTGAAAGAATAGATGCATCTACAATTATAGTGGGGGATTTTAATACACCACTATCAACTCTGGACAGAACATCTCAAAAGTGAATCTCTAAAGAAAAAACTATTTTAACAGTATATTAGAGGAGCTGGATCTGATAGACATATACAGATCATAACACCCAAACACAGCAGGACATACATTTTTCTCAAGTGCACATGGATCATTCTCCAAGATAGACCATATGCTAGGCCACAAAGAAAGGCTTAATGAATTCAGAAAGATCGAAATCATACAAAATAATATCTCTGACTACAGTGAAGAGAAGCTGGAAATTTGCAAGGGACAGAGGCCGAGATTTCACACCATGACTTGGAAATTAAACAGCACATGCTTAGAAAAACAGTGGGAAAAGAGGAAATCTAAAAAGAAATCAATGACTACCTTGAAACAAATGGTAATGATAACACAACATACCAAAATTTATGGGATGCAGCAAAAGCAGTACTGAGAGGGAAATTTATAGCCTTTAATTCATACATCAAAAAAGAAGAAAGAGCAAAAATGGAAGAACTAACTGCACATTTGGAGGAATTACAAAAAAAAACAACAAAGTAATCCAAGAGGAAGTAGAAGGTAGGAGATAAAGATAAGAGCAGAACTAAAGGAAATAGAAAATAAGAAAGCACTTGAAAAGATAAAAAAGACCAAGAGCTGGTTTTTTGAGAAGATCAACAAAATTGACAAACCTTTAGCGAGACTAACAAGGAAAAAAAGAGAGAAGATGCAAATACACAAAATAAGAAATGAGAAAGGAGATATCACCACTGACCCCACAGAAATAGACTATCATAAGAGGATACTTTGAAAAACTATATTCCAACAAAAATGACAATTCAGAGGAAATGGACAAATTCCTAGAAACACATAAACAGCCTATATTGATGAAAGAAGAAACTGATGATCTCAACAAACCAGTCACAAGCAAAGAGATAGAATCAGTCATTAAAAACCTCCCAACTAAGAAGAACCCAGGGCCAGACGGCTTCACAGGTAAATTCTACAAAACATTCCAGAAAGAACTAACACCAATCCTGCTGAAACTATTCCAAAAAATTGAAACAGAAGGAACATTGCCTAACTCCTTCTACGATGCCAACATTACCCTAGTACCAAAGTCAAACAAGGACAACACAAGAAAGGAAAATTACAGACTTATTTCTCTAATGAACCTAGATGCAAAAATACTTAACAAAATACTTGCTAATCGTATTCAACAACACATTAAATGAATTATACACCACGACCAAATTGGATTCATTCCAGGTATGCAAGGACAGTTCAACATAAGAAAATCAATCAATGTAATACACCATAGAAACAGAATGAAGGAAAAAGTCACATGATCATATCTATAGATGCAGAAAAAGCATTTGACAAAATACAGCACCCTTTCTTGATAAAAACACTCCAAAAGATCGGAATACAAGGAAATTTTTTGAACATGATAAAGAGTATATATGAAAAACCCACAGGCAACGTTGTTTACAATGGTGAAATCCTATAATCCTTCCCTCTAAGATGAGGAACAAGACAAAGATGCCCACTCTCTCCCCTTCTATTTAACATTGTCTTAGAAGTACTTGCTTGAGCACTGAGACCAGAAACAGAAATAAAAGGCATTCAAATTGGAAAAGAAGAAGTCAAAATTTCATTATTTGCAGATGACAACATCCTATATATAGAAAACCCTGAGAGGTCTACAACAAAGCTTCTAGAACTCATAAATGAGTTTAATAAAGTCACGGGTTATAAGATCAGTGCACAAAAATCAGCAGCATTTCTGGACACCAATAATGAGCAAGCTCAGGAGGAAATCAAGAAACAAATACCATTTACAATAGTCAATAAAAAAATCAAGTAACTAGGAATAAATTTAACTAAAGATGTAAAAAACTTATACACAGAGAACTACACAAGACTGTTCAAGGAAATCAAAGAAGACCTAAATAAATGGAAGAATATTCCCTGTTCATGGATAGGAAGACTAAATATTATTAAGATGTCTATCCTACCAAAACTGATCTACACATTCAATGCAATCTGAATATAAATAAACACATCATTCTATAAGGCACTCGAAAAACTAACTATAAAATTTATTTGGAAAGGAAAGAGGTCCCAAATAGCCAAAGACATATTGAAAAAGAAAAATGAAATTGGAGGAATCACACTACCTGTCTTCAAAACACACTACAAAGCTACAGTAAAAAAACAGCATGGTATTTTCATAAGGAGAGACACACAGACCAATGGGACCGAATTGCAAGTTTTGTTATAGATCCTCATATATATAGTCATATAATATTCAATAAAGCCACCAAACCCTCTGAACTAGGAGAGAATGGCCTATTCAACAAATGGTGCTTGGAGAAATGGATATCCATATGTAAAAGAATGAAAGAGGATTACCATCTCACACCTTATACAAAAATCAACTCAAGATGGATAACAGACCTAAATATAAGAGCTACGACCATGAAGACTTTGGAAAGCAATGTAGGGAAGCATCTACAAGACCTTTTAAAAGGAAATGGCTTCATGAACTTCACACCAAAAGCACAAGCAGCAAAAGAACAAATAGATAAATGTGACTTCCTCAAAATTAAAGCCTACTGCACCTCAAAGGAGTTTCTCAAGAAAGCCAAAAGGGAGCCTACACAATGGGAGAAAATATTTGGTGACCATATATCGGAAAGGAGAGTTATAACTTGCATATATAAAGAACTCCAATATCTAGAAAATAAAAAGATAAACAACCCATTTAAAAAATTGGAAAAAGATTTAAACAGACACTTCTCCAAAGAAGAAATTCAAGTGCTCCAAATTTCTAGCTATCAGGGAAATGCAAATCATAACTACAATGGGATTCCATCTTACTCCCATAAGATTGACAGCTATGAAAAAAAAACAGAAGAATACAAATGCTGGAGAGGATGTGGAGGAATGGGAATACTCATCCACTGCTGGTGGGAATGCAGAAGGATCCAGCCATTCTGGAGGACAGTTTGGCAGTTTCTCAAAAAACTAACCATAGATTTGCCATATGACCCAGCAATTCCACTGCTGGGTATATACCCAGCAGAACTGAAAACAAGGACAGAAACCGATATATGCACACCAATGTTCATAGCAGCATTGTTCACTATCACCAAAATTTGGGATCAACCCAAATGCCCACCAAGAGATGAATGAAAAATAAAAGGTGGTATATACATACAATGGAATACTACTCGGCTGTAAGAACAAATACACTACAAACACACGTGATAACATGGATGAATCTTGAGAACCTTATGTTGAGTGAAGCAACCCAGGCATTGAAGGACAAATACTACATGACCTCAATGATATGAAATAAGTAAACCAAGCTGCCTCAGAGAGCTAGAGACTAGATGATAGGCTTACAGGAAATTGGGGGGTAGAAGAAGGACGTAAAGTGACATCTACATGGGTGAAATCTATGATAAGCTGGAGGTAAGTATGTGTACACGGAAGGCATAAAGTGGGGGCATATGGTTACCTTTGGGTGGGGGTTTTCGGGCTTGAGGGTACCCAGGAATGGGAGGATTGGTAATATTGCCCAAGAAATTGGGGGGAGGATGGGGCAACATATGAACATTGGAGATTGTCAGGTGTTCTTTGAGAGTATAATGCTGAGAATACCTTTTCAAAAATATAATAAGGAAAATTACCTGATTAAGATACTTAAAGGGGATAATCTGACACAGGACAGACTCCTGGGGAGTGTGTGAATGCTCATTTTTCCAGAGTGGGTTGTATCATCAGGTAGAGACCCATATAGTGGGCATGGGGTGTGCCCACTTCCTGGGGAGGACTGAGGCCATCAAATGGTGGGAACAGTGTCTCTCAGGAGAGATGGTGGCTCCCAGGGTATTGGGGCAGTTGAGCATTTCAGGCCCTCGATAATGTTGTGGGTATCTCTGAATATGGGTCTTCAAGAAATGAAGATTGACTGTCACTGTGGGCCCTAAGGGGAGGGGGAAATAGGTATTGAATAGATGGAACCAATGTAACTGTGTGGCAATAGAAGTGTTTCACAGGGGTACACTAGGATGGACATAAGACATGTAAAATTACACCAAAAATATATAGGGGCTGATAGGCTAAAATGTAAATCATAATGTAAAACATAAGGTAACTAAAAATTTAGAAAATTGTATAGTCTAAAATACAAACTACAATGTAAACACAAATATTACCTTGTTTGAAAGCTATAGTCTCAATATCTGTAAATCAGTTTCAGTAAATAAGATATGAATATGTAAAAGATTATTGCTGTGAAAGGGAAAAGGTTTTATGTTGGATATGTGGGAGTACTGTATATTGTATATATGAATTACTGTGATCTAAGACTCTTGTGAAGATAAGCTTAATAATTACAAAAAAGAAACGACAAAGATAGGATGTAGAATTTTTCCTAATTAATATATATTCTATATCTAACCTTTAAGCTCATCGTTATATTCCATTTTACTATTAAGGGAATCTGGCAATATATTGGGCTTCACTTTCCGGGAAGTTTTGGATCACAGAAAGGTTCAACAATGGCAGCAGAGGAATACTAGTGTCGGATGTTTTTTGACAAGGGACACATGGTTGGCAGGGAGTTCTACAGGGCATATATCCAGGGAACATAAAAATGTATGGATATTTTCATAGTGGAAACAATTAAAAACAAACACTGAGGGAGTGCTGAGATCCTACCCAGGGAAGCTCTATCACAGTCCCTAAAGGAACAGCAACAATCCCCCATATGTAATGGCAAAGACGAAAAAAGAAGGAAGGTCCAACAATGAGCCCCTGACACTAATAACTATGCTTGTGAGCCTGTGCACCTGAAATAAGAACAAGGCCTAGAGCAGCAGTGTGCCTAAGAGTTACCTCCTGAGAGCCTCCGTGTTGCTCAAATGTGGCCAGGATCGAAGCCAAACTCAGCATGTAAATTCATTGCCTTCCCCCCAGCGTCGGCTATGACTCCCAGGGATGAGCCTCCCTGATGCCGAGGGATCACTACCAAGTACCAGCTGATGACGTAACTAGAAAATGACCTTGAATAAAAGGTTCAACTTGGACCAGCAGAATATCTCATTCTACCTATAATACCAGGAGTTAAAAATGCTTTTTGACCTAAATCAAGGGGGAAATGGAAAGGACAAATGAGTTTATATGGCTATGAGCCTCTAAAAATGATCTGGGAAGTTATCAGAGGGGTTGCCCATATGCACACCTGAGCAGAGTCCCAGAGACAGATAAAGTAGATACAACCCTGGGTCTTGGTTCTTCTGAGGGCTACAGAGACCCACAGGTTTTATGGTCATGGCAGGTGGAGTTCAGTGCCATGTCAGTTGGCCCTTCTTTGGAGTTGGTGTTTCTGTGTGATGGAGCTGGACTCAGAGGTGATCTCTTTTCACAAGCCTTTCCTGTTACTTTACCAGAATTGTAGTTGGTCCTGGGGTTTAAGATATACCCAGAGTATCTGAATCTCTGGACTGACCATATGATAGCCAGGCCCTGAGCCTCAACATACTTCAACTCCTACGCTCTGGTTTATTGAACTTACCCCACTCAGCTAACATGGTGTTGAAGAAGGTCAACCACCACAAAATGCAGCCAAGAGTGCCTACAACTGAAAGCAGGAAGATTGCATACAGCATCCATGTGGAATCTAAGCTACCTTTTGATATAGATATGGAATGGATACAACCAATCCAAGTACCACAGGATGGAGGAATACAGTAAGGATTAGAGTGGACTTACTGATATTCTATTCATGAACTATTGTGATTAGTATTTGAAGAAAATGTGGCATTGATGTGGAGAAAGTGGCCATGGTGGCTGCTGGGTGTGAGGAATGGGAGGAAGAGATGTGGAGGTGTTTTCAGGATTTGGAGTTGTCCTGGGTGGTTCTGCAGGGACAATTACCGGACATTTTAGGTCCTCCCATTGCCCACTGGAAGGAACATGGGAGAGTGTGGGCTATGATGTATACCATTGACTATGAAGTGCAGCAATGCTCAGAGATGTATTCACCGAATGCAATGAATGTGTCATGATGATGGAGGAGAATGTTGCTATGGGGGGAGTAGTGGGGTGAGGGGGTTGGGGGTTATATGGGGACCTCATATTTTTTGAATGTAATATTAAAAAATGAATTTAAAAAATTAAATGGGGCTTTTTTCAATCTACAACTTTTTGCAGTTCATTTAAATAGAATTTTTAATTGGTTAGAGAGTCTAAGTTTATGGATGGCATTGAGCACACATTTATTGCTGATTATCCATTATAAGGGTAAGAATATTGAGAGTTTGAAAAGAACCTGGAAAATTTCCACCTTATTTTGTGATTTAGAACAAGATGTGCACATGTTTTCATTTCTACTGGATTGTCCTGGATGCTACTGCAGGGACAGATGCTGGACATTGTATGTCCTGCCATGGCCCACTGGGTGGGCTTGGGGAGAGTATAAACTACAATGCAAACCCTCATCCATGTGGTGCAGCAGTGTTCAAAATGTATTTACCAAATGCAATGAATGTCCCATGATGATGAAAGAGGTTGTTGATTTGGGAGGTGTGGGGTGAGGGTGGTGGGGAGTATATGGGATCTCAGATTTTTTTAATGTAATGTTTTTTTAAAAATAGAGAAAAAATTAAAAAAATAAAAACCTAAGAGGTTCCCATATAACCCACTCTCCACCCACCCACCCCCATCATTTTTAAATTGTACTTTTTGAAGATGCATAGGTATAAAAAAGTCCCATTAAAAAATATAAGAGGTTCCCATGTCTTCTTCATAATTGTTTATAATTTCCTTTGATCCCTTTACTCAGTAACTCATCTATCTCATTCCTTTTTGAAGTTTTGAATTTTCCTTCTATGTCTCTTCTCTTTTTTTCATTTTTTTCACATTTTTCTTTCTGTTCTACACTCTGAGATATTTTCTTAGCTTTATATTCCAGGCATCTGTTATCAGAGCTAGTGTCTACATTCTTGTCTTCATCATGATAAAGAATTCCAGAGTAAGCCACAAATTAATTAGGCAAGCAGAAAATTTATTGGGGGATAATGCAGAAGAACAGAAGTACAACCTCAGACACGGGGTTGAGCATTCTCAAGGGAGACAAATGCAAAGTTTTGCCCTGGAGCTCCTTGTTTTATGTGGCACAGGACTCCAGGGTCTGTGCTGATTTGGCATATTTGAGACTGAGCAAGGGAAATCTAATGGTTGGTTTCATTCTCTTAGGGGTGTGAGGGTTGATGCCTGGTGGCGAATTGCTTCTTCTGACTGCTGCCCATGAGCTCTGCAGAGCATATTACCTGGCAGTGATAGGCCTCTGGTCACAGTCCAATAGACATGAAATAACCTGAAAGTGGGTTTTCGGGGTGGCTCTCCTCCTGCCCCTTCCTCTTTCCCATCATGTACTGATGTTGCTGGCTGCCTCCTGATGACACAGCCCTTGGGTGTGTGCTTGTGAGTTGCCCCTTCCTAACTTGCTTTTGTGTGTCAGCAGGCCTTTGCTTCAGTTTCTGTTTGTGTGGCTTAGTAGGGTTTTTGCCCACTTCCTCCTTTGGTCCCTATTCTAACCTGCCTCACTTCTGCTAGCTGAGTTATGAATTTTCATTTTTATCTTCACAGAAGTATTCCATGTTCTCTGATTGCTTTCTTTTCTTTGCCTTCTGTTCTGATCATGAGTGACATGACCTCTAGGTTTCTGATAAAACTATTTAAAATTTTCTTAGAAGTGTCCTTGTTCTTTGAATTATATTTATGTTCTTGGAGTAAAAAAAGAAAAAGAAAGAAAAAGTTGTGCATCACCATAGGAATTTCCTGGGAAATATGAAAGAACTCAACAGTAAAAAGTATCTAAAAACCACTTTTAACCAACCCAAACCATCAAAGATTTTGATTTTCTTGTTTCCTCTAACAGTTTTAAAGATTTAGTTTGACAATTAGATCTATGATCCATTTTGAGTTATCTTTCCTAATTTTTGTTTGAATCTTCATCAATAATCAGTTGTCAGTGCATGCATATATGTGTGAGTCTATTTCTGAACTCTGTTTATCATTATGACAAAACCACAGTGTCTTTATTATTGTCACATTATAGGAAGCCTTGAAAACAAGTAGAACAATCCCCCCATTCTGTTCTTTTGAAAGTTCTTTTGGTTATTCTGGGTGCTTTGTATTACCATATCAGTTTTAGAATCAGACTACTAATTTATATTGAAAAGTCTTGTGAAATATTTATTGGGACTGCATTGACGGTATTGATTGGTTTGAGAAGGATTGTCATCTTAACAAAATTGATCAGTGAGCAAGATATAAATATTCACTCATTTAGGTCTTTACCAATTTACCTCTACAATGTTTTTTTTTAGTTTTTACTGTACGAATCTACTGCATCTCTGATCGGATTTATCACTATGTATTTCCCATTCCTTAATGCGATTTTAAATTGCACTTTTTTTTGCTTTTTAAAAGTAATATTTTATTCAAAGTATCCACTTTACAGCCTATATTTACATTTCCTTTTTTTGTCCTTATTTGTTTTTTTTAATATTACATTTTAAAAATATAAGGTCCCCATATACCTCCCACCCCCCTCACCCTAATCCTCCCCCCATAGTAACAATCTCCTCCATCATCATGAGACATTCATTGCATTTGGTGAATACATCTCTGAGCACCGCTACACCTCATGGTCAATGGTCCACATCATAGCCCACACTCTCCCACAGTCCACCCAGTGGGCCATGGGAGGACATACAATGTCTGGTATCTGTTCCTGTAGCATCACCCAGGACAACTCCAAATTCTTAAAACACCTCCACATCTCATCTCTTCCTCTCATTCCCACACCCAGCAGCCACCATGGCCACTTTCTCCACACCAATGCCACATTTTCTTCAATTACTAATCACAATAGTTCATGAACAGAATATCAGTAAGTCCACTCTAATCCATATTCTATTCCTCCATCCTGTGGACCTTGGAATTGTTGTGTCCACTCCGCATATATATCAAGAGGGGGCTTAGATTACACATGGATGCTGGATGCAATCCTCCTGCTTTAAGTTGTAAGCACTCTTGTCTCCATGGTGTGGTGGTTGACCTTCTTCAACTCCATGTTAACTGAGTGGGTTAAAAGTCCAATAAACCAGAGTGTAGGAGCTGAAGTCTGTTGAGGCTCAGGGCCTGGCTATCATATGGTCAGTCCAGAGATTCAGGTCCCCTGGGTATATATTAAACCCCAGCACCAACTACAGTTCTGGTAAAAGTAGCAGGAGAGACGTGTGAAAAAAGATCACATCTGAGTACTTTTCCAATCATTTGCAATCAGTATTTTTTGTGAATCCAAGACCCATTCAATGTTCACACATTGGTAAAGCTCTTTATTTATCTTTGTTCTTAATTTCTCCTTTTTCTTTCTCTCTTTATTTGTATACATATTTTAAATTTCACATTCAAAAAAATCCCAGAGTCCACACAATGGAGAAACAGAGTATGGATTAGAGTTGACTTACTGATATTCTACTATGGAAACATTGTGATTAGTAATGGAAGAAATTGTAGCATTGATGTGGAGAAAGAGGCCACAGTAGCTGCTGAGGGTAGGAAGAGGGAAGAAGAGATATGATGTGGGGGCATTTTCAGGGCTTGGAGTTGTTTGTTATTTCAATTTCCAATTGATCATTGTCTGTATATAAAATGAAATTTTAATATTTGTCTTTTATGCTGCAATTTCCTAAATCCAATTATAAGTCTTAGATATATTTTTATTTTGATAGAATTTTCTGCATAGACTATCTTGCATTAATGTTACTTCACCCTTTCTAATTGGAAGTTTTTTCTTTGTTACACTGGAGAGAAATCAAAGTGAAATATTGAATGACACTCCCAAATACCCACCACCCCGCCCTACCAACTGTGAAGACATCAGTCTTACATTGTTTTCTGCATGTGAACACTTCATGCAACTTCTGGCAAATGAATATCTGCCTCACTCTGCTACACTGTTAAACCCATCTACTTATAAAATGTTATCAATAGGAGAAAGGGGAAAAGAGGGAGGATGTTGGGTATAAGAGAATCCCCTCTATTCTGTACATAATTTTCTGTAACCTAAAGCTTCTTTGAAGACAAAATGAAAACAAAAAATAAAACACTGGGGGAATAAACAGAAGAAAATATCAGTGTGCATACAAGATAACAAATCTTACGGTGAAGAAAAACGTAATGTCAAGTTTTTAAAAATTTTTGTATTTTATTAGTTATTTTTAATACTATAATTATTTTTTCATTTTCTTATTAATTGTATTTGGTTATTTTCTTTGCTTCATTTTTGAAGAATCTTTGGATCACAAAATGGTTATGACTGTGGAAAGGGAGCATCTTTGGTGCCGGGTATCAGTGATGGTGTATGCATAGGAGGATGTTCACCTGAGGCATAGCTATAAGGAATATACATCTGTTCCAGTGTTCATGGGACATTGTCAGGGTGGGTGGAGATTCACACTATAACCAAAATAATAGAGAATTTTCATCCTAAGGAGCTCTGCCACATTCTATAATGGGACAGCAAGAATCCCTTGAGTACAGTGACAGTGCTTAGTTAAGGAGGAAGGAGTATATATTTTTATGTCTTTGATTTTTTAATGTTACATTAAAAAAATATGAGGTCCCCATATACACCCATTCCCCTCACCCCACTTCTCCCTCCATAACAACAACCTCCTCCATCATCATGAGACATTTATTACATTTGGTGAATACATCTCTGAGCACCACTGCACGTCATGGTCAATGGTCCACACCATAGACCACATTCTCCCACAGTACAGCCAGTGGGCCATGGGAGGACATAAAATGTCTGGTAACTGTGCCTGCAGCACCACCCAGGACAACGCCAATCCCCCAAAATGCCCCCACATCACATCTCTTCCTCCCACTCCCTACTCCTAGCAGCCACCATGGCCACTTTCTCCACACGAATGCCACATTTTCTTCAATTACTACTAATCACAATAGTTCATGAATAGAATTTCATTAAGTCCACTCTAATCCATACTCTATTCCTCCATCCTATGGACCTTAGAATGTTTGTGTCCACTCCACATCTATATCAAGAGGGGACTTAGATTCCACATGGATGCTGGATGCAATTCTCCTGCTTTGAGTTGTAGGCACTCTTGGCACCCTGGTGTGGTGGTTGACCTTCTTCCCCTCCATGATAGCTTAGTGGCATAAGTCCAAAAAACCAGAGTGTAGGAGTTGCAAGTCTATTGAGGCTTGGGGCCTGGCTATCACATGGTCAGTCCAGAGAGTCAGGTCCTCTGGGTATACATTAAACCCCAGCACCAACTATAGTTCCAGTAAAAGTAACAGGAGAGGATTGTGGATGAAGATCACATCTGAGTCCAGCTCCATCACACAGAAACACAAACTCCAAATTAGGGACAAATGACATGGCACTGAACTCCATCTGCCATGACCATAGAACCTGTGGGTCTCTGTAGCCCTCAGGAGAACCAATACCTGGGGTTGTATCTACTTTATCTGTCTCTGGGACTCTGCTGAGATGTGCATAAGGGCAACCCCCCTGATAACCTCCTGGCTCTTTCTGGAGACTCATAGTCATATGAACTTATTTGTTCTTTCCATTTCCTCTTTTATTCAGATCAAAAAGCATTTTTAACTCCTGGTATTATAGGTAGAATGAGATATTCTTCTGGTCCGAGTTGACCCTTTTATTCAAGGTCGATTTCTAGTTACATCATCAGCTGGTACTTGGTAGTAGTCTCTCAGTGCCAGGGAAGCTCATCCCCAGGAGTCATGTCCCACGCTGGGGGGAAGTCAATACATTTGCATGCTGAGTTTGGATTCAAGACTGGGCACTTTTGAGCAACACGGAGGCTCTCAGGAGGTAACTCTTAGGCACCCTGCAGTGTGAGGCCTTGTTCCTATTTCAGGTGCACAGGCTTACAAGCATAGTCATCAGTATCAAGGGCTCATTGTTCTACCTTCCTTCTTTTTTGATCTTTCCCATTGTACTTAGAGGGTGGTTGCTGTTTTTTAAGGCACTGTGATAGAGCTACCCTGGCTAGGAACTCAGCACTCCCTCAGTTGTTGTTGTTAATTGTAACCACTATGAAAATATCCAAATATTTTTATGTACCATGGATATGTGCCCTGGAGAACTCCCTGCCAACCATGTGTGCCCTGTCAGTAACATCCCACACCAGTATTCCTCCCCTGCCATTGCTGAACCTCTCTGTGGTCCAAAACTTCCTCAAAAATGAAGCCCAATATATTGCCAGTTCCATTATTAATAAAATGGAATATAGTGATGATTTTAAGGGTTAGATAGAGAATACATATTAATTTAGGAAAATTAAGGTAAAAATAAATTGGGGTATAAAAAATTTAACAATGCAAAAGCTTTGTTTTTGATGTTTTGCCTTCCATCACTGCAATAAGTGTTGCCCTGTATGCAAATTAGCAAGGCAACTTCTTCCATCATTTCCTCAGTGTCTACATACTTTCTTTTTCTTTTTTTCCTCATTATTAAGCTTATCTTCACAAAAGTTTTAGATCACAGTAATTCATATATACAATATACAGTACTCCCACATATCCAACATAAAACACTTTTCCCTTCCACAGCAATAATCTTTTACATATTCATACCTTATTTACTGAAACTGATATACAGATATTGAGACAATAGCTTTCAAACAAGGTAACATTAGGGTTTACATTGTGGTTTATATTTTAGAATATACAATTTTCTAAATTTTTAGTTATCTTATGTTTTACAGTATGATTTACATTTTAGCCTATCAGCCCCTATATATTTTTGGTGCAATTTAACATGTCTTGTATCCATCCTTGCGTAATCTTGTGAAACACTTCTATTGCCCACACAGTTACATTGATTCCATCTATTCAATACCTCTCTCCCACCCCTTAGGGCCCACAGTGACAGTCAATCTTCATTGCTTGAAGGGCCTTGTTCACAGATACTTGCTACAGTGTTGAGGGCTTGACGTGTTCAACTGCCCTAATGCATTGGGAGCCACCATTTCTCTCGAGAGATACAATTCCCTCTATTTGAAAATGTCAGTCCTCCCCAGGATGTTGATATACCTTCAATCTCATTATATGGGTCTCTATCGAATGATATAACCCACTATTGGAAAATGAGCACTCACACACTATCTGGGAGCCTGTCCTGCATTGGATTATCTCCTTTACCATCTTAAACAGGTAGCATTCCTTATTATATTTTTGAAAAAGTTTTCTCAGCATTATGCTCTCAACCAAATACCTGACAATCTCCGATGTTCATATGTACCCCACCCTCCCCCAATATCTTGTGAAATATTACCCATCCTCCCATCCCTAGCCTCTCTCAATCCTGCAAAGCTCCACCCAAAGGTAACCCTATGCCCCCATTTTATCCCTTCCGTGTACAAATACTTACCTCCACCTTATCATAGATTTCACCCATGTAGGTGTCAGCTCGCAACCTTTCTCGACCCTCCAAACTCCTTTAAGCCTATCATCCAGTCTCTAGCTCTCTGAGGCAGCTTAGTTTACTTATTTCATATCATTGAGGTCGTGTAGTATTTTTCCTTCAATGCCTGGGTTGCTTCACTCAACATAAGGTTCTCAAGATTCATCCATGTTATCACATGTGTTTGTAGTGTATTCGTTCTTAAAGCTGAGTAGTATTCCATTGTATGTATATACCACATTTTATTTATCCATTCATCTGTTGATGGGAACTTGGGTTGATTCCAACTTTTGGCAATAGGAAACACTACTCCTATGAACATTGGTGTGCATATTTCAGGTTATGTCCTTGTTTTCAGTTCTACTGGGTATATACCCAGGAGTGGAATTGCTGGGTAATATGACAAATCTATAGCTAGTTTTTTGAAAAAGTGACAAACTGCCCTCCAGAAATGCTGGATCCTTCTGTGCGGTCACCCCTCGGGCTGAAGTGTGGTTTGCTGACCTGGCGGGGGGCGGCGGCCGTGGTAGGCCTATTCCAAACCGCTGCCCCCATAATAGGGTGGTTGGTCGGGCCCACCGCCACCCCTGAAGGAAGCTCGGCATGGGCGTAGAGTACCCTCGGGTCTCCCCTTCTCGGCAGCCATGCTTCCGTGGCCGCCCCTCCTCCAGGATAGCGCCACACGATACCTTCTTTCTCCCTGCGCAGGCACAGGGTGGAAAATTCCAGTCCACCTTTTCCCCTCCCCCCGACAGCAGCAACAGCCAGGCATGGGCGGGAAACTCAAGTCTGCCCTCCACCCCAGCAACAGCAGCCACCAATCCCTAAACCCTGCCACTTCCCCCAGCAACAGCAGCCACCAATCACTAAACCCTGCCACTTCCCCCAGCAACAGCAACAGCCAATCCCTAATCACCACCCCTCCCCCATCCAGTACCTCCCACTGACCTTTCTCCGGCAACCAATCAGAACAGGGCGTGGCTTCGACCAATCAGCCTTCCCCAGCCCCTATAAAACTGTTGCCTCTCCCTCAATAAAGTGGACTTGCGTGTTTACCTTGTCTTCGCGGTAGTTCTTCTGCCGTGCGCCCTCCAGTCCTGAGAGCCCCCGACAAGGGCCTGGCCTCCCTTGTCCCCAGTTCGTCGCCTGCTTCTCCGGGCGACCCCCTCGTCGCCGGCTTCGCCGGGCGACCCCGTCAGCCGAACCGCGCAACCCCTGTGAGACCGACCCCTCGTCTGCTGCCGGACCGACCCCTCGTCCCAAGCTGGACCGACCTCTCGTCTGCAGCCAGACCCCTCCTCTACCGACCGAGCAAGCCGCCGCACTTCTGCATTCCCACCAGCAGTGGATGAGAGTTCCCATTCCTCCACATCCTCTCTAGCACTTGTAGTCCTCTGTTTTTTACATAGTTGCCAATCATGGGAGTAAGATGGTATGTCATTGTAGTTTTGATTTGCATTTCCCTAATAGCTAAAGATTTGGAGCATTTTTTTTTCATGTGCTTTTTATATATTTGTATTTCTTCTTTGGAGAAGTGTCTGTGTAAACCTTTTTCCTATTTTTTAAATGGGTTGTTTGTCTTTTTATTTTCAAGATGTAGTTCTTTATATGTGCAGGTTATAAGTCTCCTATCAGATATATGGTTGCCAAATATTTTCACCAATTGTGTAGGTTCTCTTTTCAATTTCGTGTCAGATTCCTTTGAGGGACAGAAGGCTTTAATTCTGAGGAAGCCTCATTTATCTATTTCTTCTTTTGCTACTTGTGCTTTGGATGTGAAATTCATGATGTTATTTCCTATTACAAGATCCTGTAGATGGTTCCCAACATTGCTTTCCAAAGTCTTTATGGTCTTAACTCTTATATGTAGATCTTTGATCCAACTTGAGTTGGTTTTTGTATAAGGTGTGAGTTGGTAATCCTCTTTCATTCTTTTACATATGGATATTGAATTCTCCAGGCACCATTTGTTGAAGAGGCCATTCTCTCCCAGCTGAGATGGTTTGGTGGCCTTATCAAATATTATATGACTGTATATATAAGGATCTATATCAGAATTCTCAATTCAGTTCCTTTGGTCTATGTGTCTCTCCTTTTGCCAATACCATGCTGTTTCACCACTGTAGCTTTGTAGTGTTTTGAAGTCAGGTAGTGTGGTTGCTCCAATTTCATTTTTCTTTTTCAATATGTCTTTGGCTATTTGGGGCCTCTTTCCTTTCCAAATAAATTTCATAGCTAGTTTTTCTAGTTCGTTAAAGAATGCTGTGATGATTTTTACTGGGATTGCATTGAATTTGTAGATCAGTTTTGGTAGGATAGGCATCTTAATAATATTTAGTCTTCCTATCCATGAACAGGGAATATTCTTCCATTTATTTAGATCTTCTTTGATTTGCTTCAACAGTGTTGTGTAGTTTTCTGTGTATAAGTTTTTTACATCTTTAGTTAAAATTATTCCTAGGTATTTTTTTTTTAGTCTACTATTATAAATGGTATTTCTTTCTTGATTTCCTCCTGAGCTTGCTAATTATTGGTGTACAGAAATGTTACTGATTTTGCGCATTCATCTTATATTTTAGATGACGTTATTTTTGTCTTTATTCATTTTTTAATATTACATTAAAAAATATGAGGTCCCCATATACTCCTCACCCCCCTCACCCCACACCTCCCCCCATAGTAACATTCTCCTCCATCATCATGAGACAGTAATTGCATTTGGTGAATGCATCTCTGAGCATCATTGCACCTCATGGTCAATGGTCCATATCATAGCCCACACTCTCCCATGTTCCACCAGTGGGCCATGGGACGACATACAATGTCTGGTAATTGTCCCTGAAGCACCATCCAGGACAGCTCCAAGTCCCGAAAATGCCTCCACCTCTCATCTCTTCCTCCCATTCCCCACACCCAGCAGCCACCATGGCCACTTTCTCCACAACAATGCCACATTTGTTGGATTACAAATCACAATAGTTCATGAATAGAATATCAGTAAGTCCACTCTAATCCATATTCTATTCCTCCATCCTGTGGACCTTGGGTTGGTTGTGTCCACTCCACATAAGCTGCACCTTTAATGAACTCATTTATGAGTTCTAGAAGCTTTCTTGTAGACTTCTCAGGTTTTTCTATATATAGGATCATGTCATTTGCAAATAATGAAATTTTGACTTCTTCCTTTCCAATTTGGATGCCTTTTCCATTTGGTTCTTGCCTCAGTGCTTGAGCAAGTACTTCTAAGACAATGTTAAATTGAAGGGGTGATAATGGTGATCCTTGTCTTTTTCTTGATTTAGAGGGAAATATTTTAGGATTTTACCATTGTAAACGATGTTGGATGTGGTTTTTTCATATATCCTTTTTATCATGTTCTGAAAATTTCCTTGTATTTGCATCTTTTACAGTGTTTTTATCCAGAAAGGGTGATGTATTTTGTCAAATGCTTTTTCTGCATCTACAGATATAATCATGTGATTTTTTCCCCTTCAGTCTATTTATATGGTGTTTTACCTTGATTGATTTTCTTATGTTGAACCATCCTTGCATACCTGGAATGAATCCCACTTTCTCATGGTCTATAATTCATTTAATGTGTTGTTGAATACCATTAGCAAGTATTTTGTTGAGAATTTTTGTGTCTAGGTTCATTAGAGAAATTTGTCTGTAGTTTTCCTTTCTTGTGGTGTCTTTGTTTGGCTTTGATACTAGGGTAATGTTGGCATGATAGAATGATTTAGATAATGTTCCTTCTGTTTCGATTATTTGAAAGAGTTTCAGCAAGATTGTCTTTATTCTTTCTGGAATGTTTTGTAGAATTCACCTGTGAAGTTGTGTGACCCACAGCTCTTCTTAGTTGGGAGGTTTTTAATGACTGATTCTATATCTTCACTTGTGATAGGTTTGTTGAGATCATCAATTTCTTCATTCATTAATGCAGGCTGCTTATGTGTTTCTAGGAATTTGTCCATTTCCTATAAATTTTACTTCTTTTTAGTATATAGTTTTTCAAAGTATCCTCTTATAATAGTCCTTTATTTCTGTGGGGTCAGTGGTGATATCGCCTTTCTCATTTCTTATTTTGTGTATTTGCACCTTCTCTTTTTTTTTCTTTGTTAGTCTAGCTAAGGGTTTGTCAATTTTGTTGATCTTCTCAAAGAACCAGCTCTTCGATTTGTTTATCTTTTCAAATGCTTTCTTTTTTATATTTCATTTAGTTCTGCTCTTATCTTTGTTATTCATTTCTTTCTTCTTCCTTTAGGGTTACTTTGTTGTTGTTGGTTTTACTAATTCCTCCAAGTGTGCAGATATTTCTTCAATTTTAGCTCTTTCCTCTTTTTTGATGTATGAATTTATGGCTATAAATTTCCCTCTCAGTACTGCTTTTGCTGAATCCCATAAGTTTTGGTATGCTGTGTTATCATTTTCATTAGTTTCAAGGTAGTTATTAATTTCATTTGAGATTTCCTCTTTAATGCAATGTTTTTCTAATAGTGTGTTGGTTAACTTAGAAATCTTATTTAGAAATCTGGGCCACTGGCCATTACAGATTTCTAGCTTCACTTCACTGTGGTCATAGAATTTATTTTGTATGATTATGATCTTTCTTAATTCATTGAGAATTTTTTTGTGGCTTAGCATATGGTCTATCTTGGGCAATGATCCATTTGCACTTAAGAAGAATGCATATCCTGCTGTATTTGGTTGTAATGCTCTGTATATGTCTATTCAGTATAGCTCCTCTAATACACTGTTCAAAGTTTTTGTTTCTTAATGATTCTCTTTTGAGATGTTCTGTCCAAAGTTGATAGTGGTGTATTAAAGTCCCCCACTATAATTGTAGAGGCATCTATTCTTTCACTTTTTCCAGTGATTGCCTCACGTATTTCGAGGCATCCTTGTTAGAAGCATAAATGTTTATGATTGTTCATTCTTCTTGAAAGATTATCCCTTTCACTAATAAGCAGTTTTCATCTTTGTCACTCACAATTGTTTTGCATTTAAAGTCTATGTTGTCTCAAATTAATATAGCTACTCCTGTCCTTTTTTGGTTATTGTTGCTTGTAAGATTGTTTTCCAGCCATTCACTTTTAACTTCCTTGAATCCCTGGGTCTAACTGAGTTTCTTTTGGGCAACATATAGATGGGTCATATTTCCTTATCCAATCTTCCAATCTGTGTCACTTAACAGGTGAGTTTATTCCATTGACATTTAGTTTTATTTCTTTCAAGGAATTACTTATATTAGTCATGTTTTCTTTGGATTTGGATTTGTCTTATATTGTTTGATTTTTTTCTCTTTTTGAAGTTTTAGTTGTTCTTACACTCTCCTCCAACTCTGTCTCTCCTGTTTGTTCCTTTCCTCCTGCAGAAATCCCTTTATTATTTCTTGAAAGGCTAGTTTCTTGTTGGCATACTCTCTTAGTCTCAGTTTATCTGTCAATATTTTTAACTCTCCATCATTTTTGAATGCTAGCTTTGCTGGATAGAGTATTCTTGGTTGGAAATTCTTTCCTGTAGGACCTTGACTACATCACACCACTGCCTTCTCATCTCCATGGTTTCAGATGTGAGATCAGCACTTAATCTTAGGCAGCCTCCCTTCAATGTGATGGTTCTCTTTTCTCTTGCTTCTTTTAGTATTTTCTCTTTGTCTTGTGCATTGGGCAATTTGTCAAGCATATCTCTTGGGGTAGGCCTGTTGGGATTTATGCTGTTCAGGGTGTGTTGTGCTTCCTGGACATGTACATCCATTTCCCTCAAAAGGTTTGGGAACTTTTCCACCATTATTTCCTCCAACTTTCCTCTGTTCCCTTTCCCTTCTCTTCTCCTTCTGGGATGCCTATAGTATGTATGTTTGTGTGTTTTCCATTTTCATTCAGGTCCCTAATTCCATGCTGGTTTTTTTTCTATCTTTTTATAGATTAATTCTACTATCTGTTGGATTTCAGATGTACTGTCTTCCACATCACTAATTCTTTCCTCTGCCTCTTTGAGTTTGCTGTTATTCACTGAAATTGTATTTTTGATATCACGAATTGTGCTATTGATCCCCATCATCTCTGTGATCTCCTTGTGCATGATCCCAATTTCTTCTGTATGCTCTCCAAGTGTTTTCTTTCTTTTTTTAAAAAGATTTATTTATTTATTTCTCTCCCCTTTCCCCCACTCCATTTCTCTGTTCTCTGTGTCTATTTGCTGCATCTTCTTTGTCCGCTTCTTTTGTCAGCAGCACAGGAATCTGTGTTTCTTTTTGTTGCATCATCTTGTTCTGTCATCTCTCCATGTGTGCGGTACCATTCCTGGGCAGGCTGCACTTCCTTTCATGCTGGGCGGCTCTCCTTATGTGGCACACTCCTTGCACGTGGGGCTCCCCTACGTAGGGGACACCCCTGCATGACAGGGCACTCCTTGTGCACATCAGCACTGTGCATGGACCAGCTCCACATGGGTCAAGGAGGCCCAGGGTTTGAACTGCAGACTTCCCATGTGATAGACAGATGCCCTTACCACTGGGTCAAGTCTGCCACCCACCAAGTTTTTTCTTAATTAGCTTAATCTCTTCCTTAGCTTCATTGAATTGGTCCATGATACATGTTTTGAGAGCTTTACTTGCTTGTTTGGTATTCCACTTCTCTTTGTGGTTTTTAGTTTGTTCATTGTATTGGGCCATGTTTTCCTGATTATTGGTAAGGTCTGTAGTTTTTGTTGCTGTCTGGCCATCATTATATCTTGTTGGGTTTATTCTGTTCATTACCTTTTTATTCTAGCCTTGGGGTTTAATTAGTTGTTGTTTGTGTGTGTGTGTTAAGTCTTCTCTTTGTCACTTTTTTCTTCTTATTCTATTTCCTTCTTGTTGGCTAAGTTCCCTCGAAGGAAAATATTAGGTCCAGAGAATGCAGAAGGGGTAAGAGCAGAAAAATATAATAGTAGTATTTATAGTGACTGTTAGCAGAAGAACCATATGAGATCTAGGAGAGTGGATATAGAACTGATGGAAGCTGTGTATAGTTGTAACCATAAAAAGTGGAGTGGTTGTAATGAAATATTAAACTGAATATGGGGAGGAATATACTATGAAATAAAAGGTCAGTGTGATCAGGAGAGAGGGAAAAAGAAAAGAGAGGACAGTAACATAATGAGTTAATAAATGATAGAAAACAGATAAGAGTTATTACATATAAAAGCCAGAAATATTGGGGGCTAAACAGAGAGAGGTGGAATGTAAGAGAAATAATAAATGATGGAGGAGAGAATGATGTAAAGGAAAGGGGATAGCATTGGAAGCCAAAATCAGTACATACAGAAAAGAGAAAATTGAGTATGAAGAAGCACAACCAATGAGAAAATTTGCCTGCAGCACTAATATAAAAAAGAAAGAAAATGGGAGGGGGGAAGGAGAAAGAAAGTGAGAAGAAGAAAAAAGCAGAGAGAGGGGAGAAAAAAGAAAATGAAAAAAGGGCAGTCTGGGGGATAAAAAGGGAGAAAGAACAAGAAAACAGAACAACAAAAAAGACAAGACAAGGCTTCAGGCAAAGAATCCTCTTTGCAATTGAATAAACTGTTTAGGAGTCTGACCTTCCCTCTTTCTCCCTTCCATGCTTCCTTCTCTCCCAAGGCAGCAGGAAGGCTGGGTGAGGGCTCCTGTAAGAAATTCAAATGGGCCCCTGGTGAACCAACTCACCTGAGAAAATAATAACTCTTAATATATATAGAGAGAGCACCCACCCCTTGCCAGAAACCCTAAATATGGAATTGGAAGCCTGTAAAGCACCTCCTACTGTCCCTCTCCCTTAGGTGTGCTACAAGGGGGCTGGCTAATTTTCTGACTCCCCCTTCGTCCAAACCAAGTTTCCTATCCGAGGGTGTTTAGATAAATTAGGCTCTCTCACCAGATTTGCCTCTTCCCTTTTCCTAGGCTCTCCCCAAGTCAGCTAATATCTCCTCCATTGAACCTGCATTCCTTGGCCCCTCTGCACCTCCCACCTAAACTCTCCCACTTCTGGAGTTAGTCCACATCTAGAGGGGTAGGGCAATGCTGATTTCTGGGAGTGCTGGGCTCAGTAAACAGAGGCCCATGAGAATGTGGACTCGGGGTATTTAGCATGGGCCATGGGGGTTCAGGGGACACAGGCTAGGGGTTCATGAGTTTGGGGGACATGGGCCTTGGAAACTCCACCCCACGACTGGCAGTTCTCAGTGAACACCATGGTTCTTAGCCCTAGTGGGGGAGGGATTTACCTTCCCACAGCTTCCGCATTCAGTGTTAGAAACCCACAGTTCTACCTGGAACAAACACCAATTCTGCTGCAGTTTCTCCAGATCGATGTCCATACACCTCCCACCTACAGGTTCCTGAAACAGCCTGCTGTGGTAGGACTCCATCACCACACAGCCGGTCTTTTGTAAGGTCTTTGTTTTTCTTTAAATGTTACATTGAAAAAATAAAAGAGGTTCCCATATACCCCCCACCCCTATCACCACGCTCCTCCCACATCAACATCCTCTTTCATCATCGTGGGACATTCCTTGCCTTTGGTTAATACATTTTGGAGAACTGCTGCACCACATGGATAATGGTTTACTTTGTACTTTACACTTTCGCCAATTCCACCCAGTGGGCCATGGCAGAACATACAATGTCCAGCATCTGTCCCTGCAGTACCACCCAGGACAACTCCAAGTCCTGAATTTGGAGTTATGAACTTCACACCAAAAGCACGAGCAGCAATAGAAGAAATAGATAAATAGGACTACCTCAAAATTAAAGCCTTTTGGCCCCGGGGCAAGATGGCAGCTGAGTGAACTTCCCTGTTGGTGTCTCCCACGGGGAGTCGGCTGGACAGCATTGAGAGACTCTTTGGGACCGGGCTGTTTCAGGATATTTGCTGGTCTGGAGGTGTCTGGACATCGATTTGGAGGGAAGGTAACAGAGAGGATCCGTCTGTGAAATATACACGGAGATCCCAGCTACGTGTGGAGGATTCCCTCCTTGGGTAGGCAGAGCCGAGGCATCTAGCACCGAGTCGGGGGGGGGAGCCGGGCCGGGGCTTGGCGGCCGGGGGAGCCGGGCCGGGCCCAGCAGCGGGGTTTCTGTTCTTTGTTTTTTTTTTTGGAGGCTCTGCAGTACTGGGGAGTTCGTGGGCCCTGGGCAGCCTATTGGGGAGTTGGTGGGAAGGGAGGTGCTTGCGGACCCATTTGGGCAGACAGACGGGGGTTTTGGAGCGGGGCAGGGGGAATTTTTGATTGCGGACACAAACAGTGGCATTTCCTCCTGGAGCCACGCCCCCCCGTCCCCGGCCCGGCTGCTGACCTACAGCAGTATCAGGGTGGTGGTGGCGGAGGGACGCTGCCAGGGTCTTGCGGGGTGGCAGACGTTTGGAGGCTGATTATGGGAATATTTTGCGAAGCGTGGGAATTTCGGGTTTGGACTCTGTTATTAGCATTTCTGGCTGGAGCCCCTCCCCCGGACCTGGATATTGATCTGAGTCATTAAATTGGCTGCAGCCTAGAGGAGCCCCCAGGTGGACATTTCCGGGGACGACAGGGTGGGAGGGTTCCTGAAGTCAATTGGTGATATATCCACATGATAGACCCTAGTAAGTGAGTGAATTGTAGGACACATAACACAGGATAGAGCTTGTGGATGAGACCTCACCCATAGGGCTGGCACCCAGCTGCGGGGATCCCTGAAGGCTGTGATGCACTGTGGTGCTCCCAGGCTTCCTGCTAACTGGACTCGAAGTTGCCAGGTCTGAGTTCCCTGGACTCTGGCGGCCCACATGCCAGAGACTCACACCTCTTGAGGCCTCAATACCTCAGACTGTCCATCCCTGAATCCACCACGCCCTGAGGTTCATCTGAGGCCCTTGAATGTCATAGCCCTCAACATTTGCATTTTTTCTTCATTTTATTTTGTTTTGTTTTTATTTTTATTCTATTTCTATTTTTTATTCTAGTTTTTTAATGTTCTGATTCCTGGCAATGCATTATCCCCTAGTCTTTTCTCCCAGTGTATCCCCCAAAGTCTCTTTTTTTTTTTTAATCCTCTCTTTCTTGTCCCCGACCTTCTTCTTATTCTATTTTATGTTAACAATACAATAGGTCCTGCAGGAAACACCTCACGTTTGTGGGGTTTCCTCATCCTCCACTGCCTCATTTCTCTGTGAATAGATTTAGGCTATCTACACTATTCACTTTCCCCTACAACTGGATATCCTCCACCATCTGCTATCTCTCCTATATTCCACCTCCCTTTCTTTGATCCACAAAGTGTCTAACTCTTAATTTCTAATACCTTTGTTTAGTTTTCCATCTGGTATCCACCCTTGAAACTATTTCCTGTCTTTTCTCTTTCCCTCTCTCACGAAAACAATAGCTTCTTAGTACGTACCATATTCCTCCCATATTCAGTCATATACCTCATTATAGGTACTTTCCTACGACTATAACTCTACACAATTTACATGATCTAACCTCCATCCTCCCAGAACTCATATTGTTGCTTTGTTAACATATATCACCAATACTACTTTACACTTTTTCCTTCCTTACACAATTGCCTTTCCCCAGCACTAATACTTTCCTTTAAAGTGAACTTAACCAGCAATAAGAAATTGGAATAAGAAGAACAAAGAGACAAAGAGAAGATATAACACTTACGCAAAAACAACAGCTAATTAATCTCCAAGACTAAACAAAGAAGCTAAGGAACTGATTAAACCCGTCAAGAAAAAATGATGATCAGACAGCAAAAAAAATCTACAAACCAAAGCAGTAATCAGGAAAACATGGCTGAATCCAATCAACAAACTAAAAATGAGGAAGGGGAGCTGAACCTAGCACAAGCAATGAAAGATCTTAGAACATTTATCACCAACAAATTTGATGAAGTAGTGAAAGAGGTTAACAACATGAAGACAACACTTGGAGGGGAAATTGCAGACATGCGCAAAAAAATAACAGATATGATGGAAATGAACACCACAATTCAAGAAATCAAAAATACACTTGCAGTAAATATCAGCAGACTAGAAGAGGCAGAGCAGAGAATTAGTGATGTGGAAGATAGTGCATTGGAAATCAAACAGATAGTAGAAGTAGTCAATAAAAAGGTAGAAAAAATCCAGATAGGACTTAGGGATCTGAATGATAATGCAAAATGCTCAAACATACATATTATAGGCATTCCAGAAGGAGAAGAGAAGGGAAAGGGGTCAGAAGGAGTGTTGCAGGAAAAAATGACAGAAAATGTCCCAAATCTACTGAAAGTGACAGATGTACATATCCAAGAAGCACAGCACACTCCACTGGTCATAAACCCCAACAGGCCCACCACAAGACATATACTTGTCAAATTATCCAATGCTCAAGACAAAGAGAAAATTCTAAAAGCAGGAAGAGAAAAGAAAACCATCACATACAAGGGAAGCTCCATAAGATTAAGTGCTGATATTTCATCTGAAACTATGGAGGCAAGAAGGCAGTGGTATGATATAGTCAAGATACTGAAGGAAAAAAATTTCCAACCAAGAATACTCTATCCAGCTAAACTAGCATTCAAAAATGATGGAGAGTTCAAAATATTCACAGATAAACAGAAACTGAAAGAGTATATCAACAAGAAACCTCCCCTTCAAGAAATTCTTAAGGCAGTTCTGCAGGAAGAAAGGAAAAAACAGGACAGTCAGAGATGGAGGAGAGTGTAAGAGCAACAAAAAAGACAAAAATAGAAGGGGAAAATAAAATAATACAAACAAAATATAACAAACACAAATCCAACCAAAATATAGCTACCACAAATAATTCTCTGAACGTAAAAACACTGAATGTCAACGGATTAAACTCACCTATGAAAAGATTCAGACTGGGACACTGGATAAGGAAATATGACCCATTTATATGCTGTCTACAAGAGACACATCTTAGACCCACAGACTCATGGAGGTTGAAAGTGAATGGCTAGAAAACAATCATAGAAGCAAACAACAACAAAAAAAAGGCAGGAGTAGCTATATTAATATCAGACAAAATAGACTTTAAATGTGAAACAATTGTGAGAGACAAAGAAGGATACTACATTTTAGTGAAAGGGACAATCTGTCAAGAAGATAGAATGATCATAAATATTTATGCTCCTAACAAGGGTGCCTCTAAATACGTGAGACAAACGCTGGAAAAACTAAGTGAAACAATAGATGCATCTACAATTATAGTGGGGGATTTTAATACACCACTATCAACTCTGGACAGAACATCTCAAAAGAGAATCACTAAAGAAACAAAACATTTGAACAGTATATTAGAAGAACTGGATCTAATAGACATATATAGATCATTACACCCAAACACAGCAGGATATACATTTTTCTCAAGCGCACATGGAACATTCTCCAAGATAGACAAATTGCTAGGCCACAAAGAAAGGCTTAATGAATTCAGAAAGATCGAAATCATACAAAACAATATCTCTGACCACAGTGGAGTGAAGCTGGAAATTTGCAAGGGATGGAGGCCCAGACTTCACACCACAATTTGGAAATTAAACAGCACACTCTTAGAAAATCAATGGGTCAAAGAGGAAATCTCAAAAGAAACCAATGACTACCTTGAAACAAATGATAATGATAACACAACATACCAAAATTTATGGGATGCAGCAAAAGCAGTACTGAGGGTGAAATTTATAGCCATAAATTCACATATCAAAAAAGAAGAAAGAGCAAAAATTGAAGAAATAACTGCACTTTCAATGGAATTAGAAAAACAACAAAGTAACCCAACAGGAAGAAGAAGGAAAAGATAAAAAAAGATAAGAGCAGAACTAAATGAAATAGAAAATAAGAAAGCACTTGAATAAATAAACAAGACCAAGAACTGGTTTTTTGAGAAGATCAACAAAATTGACAAATCTTTAGCGAGACTAACAAAGAAAAAAAGAGAAAAGATGCAAATACACAAAATAAGAAATGAGAAAGTTGATATCACCACTGACCCCACAGAAATAAAGACTATCATAAGAGGATACTTTGAAAAAATATATTCCAACGAAAATAACTATTTAGAGGAAATGGACAAATTCCTAGAAACACATAAGCAGCCCATATTGACAAAAGAAGAAATTGATGATCTTAACAAACCAATCACAAGCAAAGAGATAGAATCAGTCATTAAAAATCTCCCAACTAAGAAGAGCCCAGAGCCAGACGGCTTCACAGGTGAATTCTACAAAACATTCCGGACAGAACTAACACCAATCCTGTTGAAACTATTCCAAAAAATCAAAACAGAAGGAACATTGCCGAACTCCTTCTATGATGCCAACATTATCCTAGTACCAAAGCCAAACAAAGACACCACAAGAAAGGAAAATTACAGACCAATTTCTCTAATGAACCTAGACGCAAAAATACTTAACAAAATACTTGCTAATCGTATTCAACAACACATGAAACGAATTATACACCATGACCAAGTGGGATTTATTCCAGGTATGCAAGGATGGTTCAACATAAGAAAATCAATCAATGTGATACACCATATAAACAGATTGAAGGAAAAAAATCACATGATTATATCTATAGATGCAGAAAAGGTATTTGACAAAATACAGCACCCCTTCTTGATAAAAACACTCCAAAAGATCGGCATACAAGGAAAGTTTTTGAACATGATAAAGAGTATATATGAAAAACCTACAGCCAACATTGTTTACAATGGCGAAATCCTGAAATCCTTACTTCTAAACTCAGGAACAAGACAAGGATGCCCATTGTCTCCGCTCCTATTTAACATTGACTTGGATGTACTTGCTCAAGCACTGAGGCAAGAACCACATATAAAATGCATTCAAATTGGAAGGGAAGAAGTCAAAATTTCATTATTTGCATCATGACATGATCCTATACATAGAAAACCCTGAGAGATCTACAACAAAGCTTCTAGAACTCATAAATGAGTTCAGCAAAGTCACAGGTTATAAGATCAATGCGCAAAAATCAGTAGCATTTCTGTACACCAATAATGAGCAAGATCAGGAGGAAATCAAGAACCAAATACCATTCACAATGGTAAATAAAAAAATCAAATACTTAGGAATAAATTTAACTAAAGAGGTAAAAAACTTATACACTGAGAACTATACAAGACTGTTCAAGGAAATCAAAGAAGACCTAAATAAATGGAAGAATATTCCTTGTTCGTGGATAGGAAGACTGAATATTATTAAGATGTCTATCCTACCAAAACTGATCTACACCTTCAATGCAATCCCAATAAAAATCAACACAGCCTTCTTTAAGGAACTAGAAAAACTAACTATGAAATTTATTTGGAAAGGAAAGAGGCCCCGAATAGCCAAAGACATATTGAAAAAGATAAACAAAATAGGAGGAATCACACTTCCTGACTTCAAAACATACTACAAAGCTACAGTAGTGAAAACAGCATGGTATTGGCATAAGGAGTGACACACAGACCAATGTAATTGAATTGAAAGTTCAGATATAGAACCTCATGTATATAGCCATATAATATTTGATAAAGTCACCAAACCCTCTCAACTGGGAGAGAATGTCCTATTCAACAAATGGTGTCTGGAGAACTGGATAGCCATATGTAGAAGAATGAAAGAGGATTGCCATCTCACCCCTTATACAAAGATCAACTCAAGATGGATCAAAGACCTAAATATAAGAGCCAAGACCATAAAAACCTTGGAAAGCAGTGTAGGGAAACATCTACAGGAACTTGTAATAGGAAATGGCTTCATGAATATCACACCAAAAGCACGAGCAGCAAAAGAACAAATAGCTAAATGAGACTTCCTCAAAATTAAATCCTTCTGCACCTCAAAGGAGTTTGTCAAGAAAGTAAAAAGGGAACCCACACAATGGGAGAAAATATTTGGCAACCATATATCTGATAAGAGACTTATAACTTGCATATATAAAGAACTCCTATATCTTGAAAATAAAAAGATAAACAACCCATTTTAAAAATGGGAAAAAGATTTAAACAGACACTTCTCCAAAGAAGAAATACAAATGGCTAAAAAGCACATGAAAAATGCTCCAAATCTCTAGCTATCAGGGAAATGCAAATCAAAACTACAATGAGATACCATCTTACTCCCATAAGATTGGCAGCTATGAAAAAAACAGAAGAATACAAATGCTGGAGAGGATGTGAAGAAAGGAGAATACTCATCCACTGCTGGTGGGAATGCAGAAGGATCCAACCATTCTGGAGGACAGTTTGGCGGTTTCTCAAAAAACTAAACATACATATGCCATATGACCCAGCAATACCACTGCTGGGTATATACCCATCAGAACTGAAAACAAGGACACAAACCGATATATGTACACCGATGTTCATAGCAGCATTGTTCACTATCGCCAAAAGTTGGAATCAATCCAAATGTCCATCAACAGACGAGTGGATCAATAAAATGTGGTATATACACACAATGGAATACTACTCGGCTGTAAGAACAAATACACTACAATCACACGTGATAACATGGATGAACCTTGAGAATCTTATGTTGAGTGAAGCAACCCAGGCATTGAAGGACAAATACTACATTACCTCAATGATATGAAATAAGCAAACTGCCTTAGAGAGCTAGAGTCTGGAAAAGAGGCTTACAGGAAATCGGGGGGTGGAGGAAGGATGTGAGTTAACGTCTGCAGGGGTGGAATCTGTGATGAGCTGGCGGTAAGTATGAGCACAAAGAAGGGACAAAATGGGGGCAAGGGGTTGCCTTCGGGTTGGGCTTTGTGGGTTTGACGGGGGCTGGGGATGGGCAGAGGGGTAATATTGTCCAAAAAATTGGGGGGAGGGAGGGGCAACATATGAACATGGGAGAGTGTCAGGTGTTCGTTGAGAACAAAATGTTGAGAAAATCGTATCAAAGTATAAGTAGGAGGGTTACCTGTTTAGGATGCTCAGGGGGTATGGTCTGATGCGGGACGGACTCCGGGGGAATAGCTGAAGGCTCATTTTGCCAAGGTGGGTTGTACCATTAGGAAGTGACCCAAGAAGTGAGAGTTGGGGTTGACCCACATCCTGGGGAGGACTAATGCCATCAAATAGAGAGAACTGTATCTCTCGTGAGAAAGGATGGCTCCCAGCGCATTAGGGCAGCTGAGAAAGTCAGGTCCTGAATACTGCTACAAGTATCTCTGGACATGGCTTCTTGGGAAATGGAGAGTGGCTGGCGTTGTGGGCCCCAAGGGGAGGGGAAAATGGATGTGGAATGGATGGAACCAAAGTAAATATGGGGGCAAGAGAGGAGTTTTGTGAGAGTACAAGAGGATGAATATAAAACATGTAATATTACACCAAAAACATATAGGGGACGACAGACTAATAAAGTAAACCATAAGGCAAAACATAGGATAACTAAAAAATTTAGAAAACTGTACAACCTAAAGTATGGTCCACATAGTAAGCACAGATGTCACCTTGTTTGAAAGCTATTGTTTCAGAATCTGTACATCAGTTTCAGGAAATATGATATCAATAAGTTAAAAGATTATCGCTGTGGAAGGGAAAAGGTTTTATGGTGGATCTGGGGAAGTACTGTATATTGTATATATGAATTTCGGTGATCTAAGACTCTTGTGAAGCTGACATTATGTTGGGATTCACTTTACAGGAAGTTTTGGATCACAGAGTGGTTCAACAATGGCAGCGGAGGAATACTGATATAGGATGTTATTGACAGGATATATATGGTTGACAGGGAGTTATACAGGGCATATGCCCAGGGTATATAGTAATGTCTAGATATACTCATAGTGGAAACAATTAAAAGCAACAGCTGGGGGGGTACTGGGCTCCAGGCCGGGGGGTCACTGTCGTGGACCCTGGGGGAGCAGCAGCAGTCCCGCAGGTGCAACGGCAAGAACGAGGAAGGAAGGAGGGCCCAACAGTGGGCTCCTGATACTAATGGCTATGCTTTTGAGCCTATACACCTGTAATAAGAACAAGGCATAGAGTAGCACTGTGCCTGGGAGTTTCCTCCTGACAGCCTTCATGTTACTCAAATGTGGCCACTCTCACAGCCAAACTCAGCATGTAGATGCAGTGCATTCCCCCCAGCGTGGGACATGACACCCGGGGATGAGCCTCCCTGGCACCGAGGGATCACTACCACATACCAGCTGAAGATGCAACTAGAAAATGACCTTGAATTAAAGGGTCAATATGGATCAGCAGAATATCCCTGTCTACATATAATAACATGACTTCAAAATGCTGTTTGACCTAATGTAAGGGGGAAATGGAAAGGAGAAATGAGATTATAAGGCTATGAGTCTCTAAAAGAGTCTGGAGGTTGTCAGAAGGAATTCCCTTATGCACAACTGAGCAGAGTCTAAGAGACAGATAAAGTAGATACAACCCTAGGTATTGGTTCTTTTGAGGGATAAAGAGACCCACGGGTTCTATGGTCATGGCAGATGGGGTTCACTGCCGTGGCAGATGGCCCTTCTTTGGAGCTGGTGTTTCTGCATGATGGAATTGGACTCAGAAGGGATCTCTTTTCACAAGACTTGCATGCTACTTTATTGGAATTGTAGTTGGTGCTGGGGTTTAAGATATATTTAGGGGATTTGAATCTCTGGACTGATAATAAGACACCCAGGCCCAGAGCCTCAACAGACTTCAGCTCCTACACTTTGATTTATTGGAGTTACCCCACTCAGCTAACATGGAGTTCAAGGTCAACCACCACACCATGGATCCTAGAGTGTCTACTACTGAAAGCAGGAGGATTGCATCCAGTATCCATGTGGAATCTAAGCCCCCACTTGACATAGATGTGCAATGGACACAACCAATCCAATGTCCACAGAGAAAATGTGGAATGGGTGTGGGAAGGGTAGCCATGGTGGCTGCTGGGTTTGGGGAATGGGAGGAAGAGATGAGATGTGGAGGCATTTTCGGGACGTGGAGTTGTCCTGGATGGTGCTTCACGGACAATTATGGGACATTGTAGATCCCCCCAGGGCCCACTGGATGGAATGTGGGAGAGTGTGGGCTATGATGTGGACCATTGACTATGGGGTGCAGTGATGCTCAGAGATGTATTTACCAGGTCCAATGGATATGTCACAATGATGGGAGAGAGTGTTGCTTTTGGGGGAGTGGGGGGGTGGGGGTGGTGGGGTTGAATGGGACCTCATATTTTTTTAATGTAATTTTTAAAAATAAATAAATAATTTTTTAAAAATTAAAGCCTTTTGCACCTCAAAGTACTTTGCCAAGAAAGTGTAAAGGTAACCTACTCAATTGGAGAAAATATTTGGTAACCATATATCTGATAAGAGAATAATGTCCTGCATATATAAAGAGCTTCTATATCTTGAAAATAAAAAGCCAAATAACCCATTTAAAACATGGGGAAGAGATTCAAACAGATACTTCTCCAAAAAAGAAATACAAATCACTAAAAAGCACATGAAAAAATACTCCAAATCACTAGCTGTTAGAGAAATGGAAATCAAAACTACAATGAGAAGAGAGGCGGGGCAAGATGGCATCTGAGTGAGTGCACCTTATAATCTCTCCTGCAAAGAAGCCGCTGAGTAGGGTTGAAATCCTGCTGGACTGGGCTGTTTCAGGTATTTGCAGGGCAGGAGGTGTCTCAATGTCGATTTAGTGGGACGGTGACAGAGAAGATTCTTGTAAAAGGTAGATTTTTGGGTCTCTTTCACAGAGATTGGGGCTGCGCACAGGACACTTCCCTCTGTGGCTGGTGGCCCTGCGGCAGTGATTCCTGGAAGCGTTGCTGCACTGGGGAGTTCCCAAGCTCTTAGCGGGCTGCTTCGGGGGCTTGCAGGGAGGGAGGTGCCTGGAAGTCAATTTGGTGAGACAGTGACAGAGGAGATTCTTGCGAGATGTGGAATTTTGGGTTTCTGACATGGAGGTCAGAGCTTCCAGCTACAGCCCCTCCCCCTAGGGCAGGCGGCCCATCTACAGCAGTCCCTGAACTGTTTGTAGTACAGCAGCACCCCCAACAGGCTGTTTTGGTGGTTTACAGGGAGGGGGTGTCTGGAAGTCGATTTGGTGAGACAGTGACGGAGGGGATTCTTGTGAGAGGTGGAATTTTGGTTTTCTGACACGGAGGTCAGAGCTTCTGGCTAGAGCCCCTCCCCCTAGGGCTGGCAGCCCATCTGCAGTGGTCCCTGAATTGTTTGTAGTGCAGTGGCGCCCCCAGCAGGCTGTTTCGGGGGCATGCAGGGTTGGAGGTGTACTGAAGTCAATTTGGTGAGACAAAGACAGAAGAGATTCTTGTGAGAAGTGGAATTTTGGGTTTCTGACACAGAGGCCAGAGTTTATGGGCATGACCTTTCCCGCTAGGGCTGGTGCCCAGCTACAGGGATCCCTGAAGCCTGTGTTGTGCTATGGTTCTCACAGGCTCCCTGTTAACCAGATGCATGGTTCCCAGGTCTGTGTTCCCTAAACCTTGGTGGCCCACACTCCAGAGACTCACACCTCTTGAGTCTGCAATATCAAAGACTTCCCATTCCTGAATCCACCATGCCCAAAGATTCATCTGAGGTCCTTGATTGCCTTAGCCCTTGGCATTTGTGTTTTTTTTTCTTTTTCCCTTTTTTCTTTTTTTTTATTGTCCTGGTTGCTAATATTGCATTATCTCCTGGACTTTTCTCCCATTGTATCCCCCAAGGTCCTTTTTCATTTGTTTAGGTTCTTATTTCTTCTTTTCTTTTTCTTGTTTGCCTCCATTTTCTTTGCCCACCCCTCTTTTTCTTCTCTCTTTTTTCTTTTCTCTCTTTTTCTTCTTATTTTATTTTATTTATGTTATACAATAGGTGCTGCAGGGAGCACCTCTCGTTTACTGTCTTTCCTCATCCTCCATTTCCTCGTTTCTGTGTGAATTGATTTTGACCACCTACACTATCCCCTTTCCCCAACATCTTGTTATCCTCCATCATCTACTATCTTTCTTACATTCCACCTCCCTTTCTTAGGTCTTCAAATTGTCTGACTTTTAATTTCTAATACCTCTGTTCTGTTTTCTGTCTTTTATCCACTCTTGATATTATTGTCTTTCTTTTCTCTTTCCCTCTCTCATGAAGACACTGGCTTTTTAATTCATACTATATTCTGCCCCATATTCAGTTGACTATCTCATTATAGGTACTCAACTTACTCCTATAACTCTACAGAACTTACATGAGTCTAATATCCATTCTCCCAGATCTCACATTGTTGCTTTGTTAACATTTATTACCAATACTACTTTACACATTTTCTTTTCTTATAAAATTTCCTTTCCCTGGCCCTAATATTTTCCTTCAAAGTGAACTTAGCGAGCAACAAGAAATTAGAGTAAGAAGAACAAAGTGACAAAGAGAAGACATAACACTTATGGAAGAGCAACAACTAATTAATCCCCAAGACTAGACAAAGAAGCTAAGGAACTGATTAAACCTGTCAAGATAAAATGATGACCAGACAGCAAAAAACACTACAAACCAACCAAATAATCACGAAAACAAGGCTGAATCCAATGAACAAACTAAAAACCAGGAAGGGGAGCAGAACATTGGACAAGTAATTAAAGATCTCAAAACATATATTAGAGACCAACTTAATGAAGTAAAGGAAGAGTTTAACAATATGAAGAAAACACTTGGGGAGGAAATTGCAGACATACACAAAAAGATAAAAGATATCATGGGAATGAACATCACATTTCAAGGAATCAAAAATACACTCAGCAAATAGCAGCAGATTAGAAGAGACAGAGGAGAGAATTAGAGACGTGTAAGCAGTACATTGGAAATCAAACAGATACAGGAATTGATCAATAAAAAGATAGAAAAAAATCTAGCTAGAACTTAGGGACCTGAATGACAATCCAAAATGCACAAACACAGGTATTATAGGCATCCCAGAAGGAGAAGAGAAGGGAAAGGGGACAGAAGGGGTGTTGCAGGAAATAATGGCTGAAAACTTCCCAAGTCTACTGAGAGAGACGGATGTACATGTCCAGGAAGCACAACACACCCCGAATATCATAAACCCCAATAGGCCCACCCCAAGACATATACTTAGAAAATTATCCAATGCTCAAGACAAAGAGAAAATTCTAAAAGCAGCAAGAGAAAAGAAAACCATCACATACAAGGGAGGCTTCATGATATTAAGTGCTGATTTCTCATCTGAAACAAAGGAGGCAAGAAGGCACTGGTATGATATACTCAAGGTACTAAAAGAAAAAAATTTCCAACCAAGAATACTCAACCCAGCTAAACTGGCATTCAAAAATGATGGAGAGTTCAAAATATTCACAGATAAACAGAAATTGAAAGAGTATGCCAACAAGAAACCTCCCCTTCAAGAAATACTAAAGGTAGTTCTGCAAGAAGAAGGAAAAAACAGGAGAAGCAGAGTGGGAGGAGAGTGTGAGAGCAACCAAAAAGACAAAAAGAGAAGGAAAACAAACAAACAAAATGTGACAAACACAAGTCCAATCAAATTACGGCTAACAAAAATAATTCCTTGAAAGTAATAACACTGAATGTCAATGGATGAAACTCACCTATCAAAAGATTCAGACAGGGACATTGGATAAGGAAATATGACCCATCTATATGCTGTCTACAAGAGACACATCTTAGACCCAGAGACTCATGGAGGTGGAAAGTGAATGGTTGGAAAACAATTTTACAAGCAAACAATAACCAAAAAAGGCAGGAGTAGCTATAGAAATATCAGACAAAATAGATTTTAAATGTGAAACAATTGTGAGAGACAAAGAAGGATACTACATTTAGTGAAAGGGACAATCTCTCAAGAATAATAAACAATCATAAATATTTATGCTCCTAACAAGTGTGCCTCAAGATATATGAGGCAAACACTGGAAAAACTAAGTGAAAGAATAGATGCTGCTACAATTATAGTGGGAGATTTTAATACACCACTATCAACTTTGGACAGAACATCCCAAAAAGAATCACTAAAGAAACAAAATATTTGAACAGTATATTAGAGGAGGTGGATCTAATAGACATATACAGATCATTACACTCAAATACAGCAGGATATACATTTTTCTCAAGTGCACATGGATCATTCTCCAAGATAGACCACATGCTAGGCCACAAAGAAAGGCTCAATGAATTCAGAAAAATCAAAATCATACAAAATAATATCTCTGACCACAGTGGAGTGAAGCTGGAAATCTGCAAGGGCCAGAGGCCCAGATTTCACAACGAGATATGGAAATTAAACAGTACACTCATAGAAAAACAGTGGGTCAAGGAGGAAATCTCAAAAGAAATTAATAACTACCTTGAAACTAATGATAATGATAACACAACATACCAAAACTTATGGGATGCAGCAAAAGCAGTACTGAGAGGGATATTTATAGCCATAAGATCACACATCAAAAAAGAAGAAAGAGCAAAAATGGAAGAACTAACTGCACATTTGGAGGAATTAGTAAAAAAACAACAAAGTAACCCCACAGGAAGAAGAAAGTTAGAAATAATAAAGGTAAGAGCAGAACTAAATGAAATAGAATATAAGAAAGCACTTGAAAAGATAAACAAGACCAAGAGCTGGTTCTTTGAGAAGATCAATAAAATTGACCATCCCTTAGCAAGACTAACAAAGAAAAAAAGAGAGAAGATGCAAATACACAAAATAAGAAATGAGAAAGTCGATATCACCACTGACCCACAGAAATAAAGACTATCATAAGAGAATACTTTGAAAAACTATATTCCAACAAAAATGACAATTCAGAGGAAATGGGCAAATTACTAGAAACACATAAGCAGCCTATATTGATGAAATAAGAAATTAAAGATCTCAACAAACCAATCACAAGAGATAGAAGCAGTCATTAAAATCCTCCCAACTAAGAGGCCTGGGAGAGATGGCTTCATAGGTGAATTCTACAAACATTCCAGAAAAAATTAAGAACAATTCTGCTGAAACTCTTCCAAAAAATCAAAACAGGAGGAACATTGCCTAACTCCTTCTATGATGCCAACATTACCCTAGTACCAAAGCCAAACAAAGACACCACAGGAAAGGAAAATTACAGAACAATTTCTCTAATGAACCTAGATGCAAAAATCCTCAACAAAATACTTGCTAACCATATTCAACAACACATTAAACGAATTACACACTATGACCAAGTGGGATTCATTCCGGGTATGCAAGGATGTTTCAACATAAGAAAATCAATCAACGTAATACAACATATAAACAGATGGAAGGAAAAAAATCCCATGATTGTATTTATAGATGCAGAAAAAGCATTTGACAAAATACAGCACACTTTCTTCATAAAAACACTCCAAAAATTGGAATACAAGGAAATTTTTTGAACATAAGAAAGAGTATATATGAAAAACCCACAGATAACATCATTTACAATGGAGAAATCTTAAAATCCTTCCCTGTAAGGTTAGGAACAAGACAAGGATGCCCACTCTCTCCTCTTGTATTTAACATTGTCTTAGAAGTAATTGCTCAAGCACTGAGGCAAGAACCAGATATAAAAGGCATTCAAATTGGAAAGGAAGAAGTCAAAATTTCATTATTTGCACATGACATGATCCTATACCTAGAAAACCCTGAGAGGTCTACAACAAAGCTTCTAGAACTCATAAATGAGTTTAGTAATGTCACAGGTTATAAAATCAATGTGCAAAAATCAGTAGCATTTCTGTACACCAATAATGAGCAAGATGAGGAGGAAATCAAGAAACAAATACTATTCACAATAGTAAATTAAAAAATCAAATATTTAGGAATAAATTTAACTAAAGAGGTAAAAAACTTATACAACGAGAACTATACAAGACTGTTCAAGGAAATCAAAGAAGACCTAAATAAATGGAAGAATATTCCCTGTTCATGGATAGGAAGAACTAAATATTATTAAGATGTCTGTCCTACCAAAACTGATCTACACATTCAATGCAATCCCAATAAAAATCAACACAGCCTTCTTTAAGGAACTAGAAAAAATAACTATGAAATTTATTTGGAAAGGAAAGAGGCCCCGAATAGCCAAAGACATATTGAAAAAGAAAAATGAAATTGGAGGAATCACACTACCAGACTTCAAAACATACTACAAAGCTACAGTAGTGAAAACAGCATGGTATGGGAAAAGGAGAGACACACAGACCAATGGAATTGAATTGAAAGACCTCATATATATAGCCATATAATATTTGATAAAGCCACCAAACCCTCTCAACTGGGAGAGAATGACCTATTCAACAAATGGTGCCTGGAGAACTGGATATCCATATGTAGAAGAATGAAAGAGGATTACCATCACACACCTTATACAAAGATCAACTCAAGATGTATCAAAGACCTAAATATAAGAGCCAAGACCATAAAGACCTTGGAAAAAAGTGTAGGGAAACAGCTACAAGACCTTGTAATAGGAAATGGCTTCATGAACTTCACACCAGAAGTGCGAGCAGCAAAAGAACAAATAGATAAATGTGACTTCCTCAAAATTAAAGCCTTCTGCACCTCAAAGGAGTTTGTCAAGAAAGTGAAAAGGGAGCCTACACAATGGGAGAAAACATTTGGCAACCATATATCCTATAAGAGACTTATAACTTTCATTTATAAAGAACTCCTATACTTTGAAAATAAAAAGATAAACATCCCATTTTAAAAATGGGAAAAAGATTTAAACAGACACTCCTCCAAAGAAGAAATACAAATGGCTAAAAAGCACATGAAAAAATGCTCCAAAACATTAGCTATCAGGGAAATGCAAATCAAAACAACAATGGGATACCATCTTACTCCCATAAGATTGGCAACTATGAAAAAAAACAGAAGAATACAAATGCTGGAGAGGATGTGAAGAAATGGGAACACTCATACACTGCTGGTAGGAATGTAGAAGGATCCAACCATTCTGGAGGACAGTTTGGCGGTTTCTCAAAAAAATAAACATACATTTGCCATATGACCCAGCAATTCCACTGCTGGGTATATACCAGTAGAACTGAAAACAAGGACACAAACCAATATATGCACAACAATGTTCATAGCAGCATTGTTCAATATCGCCAAAAGTTGGAATCGACCCAAATGCCCATCAACAGATGAGTGGATCAATAAAATGTGGTATATACATACAATGGAATACTACACGGCTTTAAGAACAAATACACTACAAACACACGTGACAACATGGATGAACCTTGAGAATCTTATGTTGAGTGAAGCAACCCAGGCATTGAAGGACAAATACTACATGACCTCAATGATATGAAATAAGCAGGCTGCCTCAGCGAGCTAGAGACTGGAAGATAGGCTTACAGGAAATCAGGGGATAGAGGAAGAATGTAAGCTCACATCTACATGGGTGAAATCTATGATAAGCTGGAGGTAAGTATGTGTACAAGGAAGGGATAAAATGGGGCATAAGGTTACCTTTGGGTGGGGCTTTGGGGATTCAGGGAGGCTAGGGTTGGGTGGATGGGTAATATTGCCCAAGAAATTGGGGGGAGACTGGGGCAACACACGAACATAGGAGATTGTCAGGTGTTGGTTGAGAGTATAATGCTGAGAAAACCTTTTCAAAATATAATTAGGAAAGTTACCTGTTTAAGATACTCGAAGGGGATAATCTGACGCAGGACATACTCCTAGGGAATATGTGAATGCTCATTTTGCCAGAGTGGGTTATACCATTGGGTAGAGACCCATATAATGAGAGCGAAGGTAGACCCACAACCTGGGGAGGACTAATGCCATCAAATAGAGGGAACGGTATCTCTCAAGAGAAATGGTGTCTCCCAGGGCATTAGGGCAGTTGAGCGGGTTAGGCCCTCAGCACTGTTGCAAGTATTTCTGAACGTGGCTCCTCAGGAAATGAAGATTGACTGTCACTGTGGGCCACAAGGGGAGGGGGAAATAGATATTGAATAGATGGAACCAGAGTAAATGTGAGGGCAAGGGAAGTGCTTCACAAGAGTACACAAGGATGGATATAAAACATGTAATATTACACCAAAAACATATAGGGAATGACAGACTAATAATGTAAACCACAATGTAAAACATAGGATCACTAAAAAAATTAGAAAACTCTATAGCCTAGAGTATAAACCACAATGTAAACACAACTGTTACCTTGTTTGAAAGCTATTGTCTCAATATCTGTACATCAGTTTCAGTAAATATGGTATGACTATGTTAAAAGATTATTGCTGTGGAAGGGAAAAGGTTTTATGTTGGATATGTGGGAGTACTGTATATTGTATATATGAATTACTGTGATCTAGGGCTCTTGTGAAGAGAAGCTCAATAATTAGGGAAAAAAGAAGAGAAAAAGATAGGATGTAGAATTTTTCCAAATCTATATATATTCTATATCTAACCTTTAAACTTATCGCTATATTCCATTTTACTATTAAGGGAACCTGACATTTTATTGGGCTTCACTGTTCAGGAAGTTTTGGATCACAGAGTGGTTCAACAATGGTGGCGGAGGAATACTGATATGGGATGTTATTGACAGGGGACATATGGTTGACAGGGAGTTATACAGAGCATGTGTCCAGGGTGCAAGGAAATGTTTGGATATACTCATAGTGGAAACAATTAAAAACAACAGCTGGAGGGGTACTGGGTTCCTGGCTGGGGTGTGGGGGCTCTGTCATGGTCCCTAGGGGAGCAGCGGCAGTCCCCCAAGTGCAATGGCAAGGACTGGGAAGGAATGAGGGTTCAACAGTGACCCCCTGATACTGATGACTATGATTGTGAGCCTGTGCACCTGAAATAAGAACAAGGCCTGGAGCAGCACTGTGCCTAAGAGTTACCTCCTGAGAGCCTCCTTGTTGCTCAAATGTGGCCAGTCTCGAAGCCAAACTCAGCATGTAAATTCATTGCCTTCTCCCCAACGTGGGACATGACTTCCATGGATGAGCCTCCCTGGCACCGAGGGATTACTACCAAGTACCAGCTGATGATGTAACTAGAAAATGACCTTGAATAAAAGTTTCAACTCGGACCAGCAGAATATCTCTGTCTACATATAATAACAGGAGTTAAAAATGCTTTTTGACCTAAATCAACAGGGAAATGGAAAGAACAAATGAGTTTATATGGCTATGAGTCTCTAAAAAGGAGCCGAGAGGTTATCAGAGGGGTTGCCCTTATGCACACCTGAGCAGAGTCCCAGAGACAGATAAAGTAGATACAACCCCCGGTACTGGTTCTTCTGAGGGCTACAGAGACCCACAGGTTTTATGGTCATGGCAGATGGAGTTCAGTGCCATGTCAGTTGGCCCTTCTTTGGAGTTGGTGTTTCTGTGTGATGGAGCTGGACTCAGATGTGATCTCTTTTCACAAGCCTTTCATGCTACTTTATTGGAATTGTAGTTGGTGCTGGGGTTTAAGATATATCTAGGGGATTTAAATCTCTGGACTGACAATATGATAGCCAGGCCCTGACCCTCAACAGACTTCAGCTCTTACACTCTGATTTATTGGACTTACCCCACTGAGTTAAAATGGAGTTGAAGAATGTCAGCCACCACACCATGGAGCCTAGAGTACCTACCACTGAAATCAGGAGGATTGCATCCAGTTTCCATGTGGAATCTATGCCCCCTCTTGACATAGATGTGGAATGGACACAATCAAGCCAAGGTCCACAGGAAGGAGGAATACAGTAAGGATTAGAGTGGACTTAATGATATTCTATTCATGAACTATTGTGGTTAATAATCGAGAAAATGTGGCATTGGTGTGGAAAAAGTGGCCGTGGTGGCTGCTGGGTGAGGGGAATGGGAGGAAGAGATGAGATGTGGAGGCATTTTTGGGACTTGGAGTTGTTCTGAGTGGTGCTGCTGGGACAATTGCCGGACATTGTATGTCCTCCCATGGCCCACTGGATGGAATGTGGGAGAGTGTGGGCTATGGTGTGGAGCACAGACCATGCTGTGCAGCGATTCCCAGAGATGTACTCACCAGATGCAATGGATGTGTCATGATGATGGGAGAGAGTGTTACTGTGGGGGGAGTGATGGGGTGGGGGCGGTGGGGGTGAATGGGGACCTCATATTTTTTTAATGTAATATTTTTTAAAAAATGAAAAAATAAAATTAAAATTAAAAAAAGATATACCCAGGATATCTGAATCTCTGGACTGACCATATGATAGCCAGGCCCTGAGCCTCAACAGACTTCAGCTCCTACACTCTGCTTTATTGAACTTACCCCACTCAGCTAACATGGAGTTGAAGAAAGTCATGCACCACACCATGAGCCAAGAGTGCCTACAACTGAAAGCAGGAGGATTGCATCCAGCATCCATGTGGAATCTAAGCCCTCTCTTGACATAGATGTAGAGTGGACACAACCAATCCAACGTCCACAGGATGGGTTAGAGTGGATTTACTGATATTCTATTCATGAAATATTGTGATTCATAATCGAAGAAAATGTGGCACTGGTGTGGAGAAAGTGGCCATGGTGGCTGCTCTGTGTGGGGAAGGGGAGGAAGAGATGAGAGATGGAGGCATTTTCAGGACTTGGAGTTGTCCTGGATGGTGCTGCAGGGACAGTTACCGGACATTGTCCTCCCATGGCCCACTGGATGGAACGTGGGAGAGTGTGGGCTACGATGTGGACCATTGACCATGAGGTGAAACAATGCTCAGAGATGTATTCACAAAGGCAATGAATGTCTCATGATGATGGAGGAGAATATTGCTATGGGGGTAGGATTGGTGTGAGGGGGATGGAGGGTATATGGGGACCTCAATTTTTTTAATGTAATATTTTAAAAAATGAATAAAGACAAAAAAGGAAAAAAAACTACAATGATATACCATCTTACCCCCATGAGACTGGCAGCTATTAAAAAAAAAGAAGACTACAAGTGCTGGAGAGGATGTGGAGGAATGGTACACTCATCCACTGCTGGTGGGCATGCAGAAGGAACCAGCTATTCTGGAGGACAGTTTGCCGGTTTCTCAAAAAACTAGCTATAGATTTGCTATATTACCCAGCAATGATAACATCTACTTTTAGCCTCTATTAATTTTCTATTTTCTATCTTTCTTATCATTGGAGTCATACAGTATTTGTCCTTTTGTGCCTTTCTTCTTTCACTCAGCATAACATTTTCAATTTGTCACATGTCTCAGAATTTCATTTGTTCTTATGACCAAATAATATTTCACTGGTTTTTGTACCACAGTCTCTCCATTTACATGTCGATGGGCACTTGTGTAGTTTCTTCTTTTTGGCTGTTGTGAATAATGCTGCTATGAACCTGGATGTAAAGAACCTGTTTGAATTCCTGTTTTCAATTTCTCTGTATATATAGTTAAGAGCAGAATTGTTGGGTAATATGGTATTTCTCTACTTAAATTTTTAAGGAAGAGCCATTCCAATTTCTGCAGTGGCTGTACCATATTACATTCTCACCTATAATGTACAAGGGTTTTGATTTATCCATATCCTTTCCAATACTTGTTATTTTTTTTTTATCATCCTTGAGGGTGTGAAATGGTATCTTATTGTTCTTTGGGTTGGTTTTTCCCTAAACCATAATAATGTTGACTATCTTTTCATATGCTTATGGACATTTGTAAATCCTCTTTATAAATGTCTATTCTAGTTCCTAGTCCATTTTCAAATTGGTTTGTTTGACTTTTTGTTCTTTAGTTCCCAATATTCTTTATATATTCTGTATATTGCTCGGATATATGATTTGCAACTATATTCTACAGTTCTGTAAGTTATCTTTTCATTTTATTGACCATGCGCTCTCATGTAAAAAAGCTTTTAAATTTTTAGGAGTTACCAGGGATTGAATCCACCTTGCACATGAGAAGTAGGCACTCAAACACTGAGCTACATCCACCCACAAAGCACTTAATTTTGAAGAAGTAAAAATTGACCATTTTGTTTTTTGCTTGTGCTTTGGGTGTCATATCAAAGAATTCATTGCCAAATCTCAGATCATGTAGCTCTTCCCCTATATTTTCTTCTAAGAATTTTATGCTTTTTGCTCTTTGTTTAGGATATTCTTCCATTTGATTAAATTTTAAATATCATCTCTTGTTAGGGATCAATTTCATCCTTTCTATATGATATCCAGTTTTTCCAGCACTTTCTTTTGAAGAGACTATTCTTTCTTTAGTGTACTTGGCACCCTTGTTGAAAGTCATTTGTCACTAATTAGGCTACTCATTTCTGAACTCTCATTTCTAATCCATTTTCTAAGTGTCTGTTCTTATGCCAGTACCACTCTGTTTTGATTACTGTGGCTTTATAGTGTGTTCTGAAATAGGAAATGAATCTTCCAAATTTCATTCTCCTTTTCAAGAACGAATTGTCTAGTCAGAACCCATTTTAATTTCATATAAATTTAAGGATCAGTATATGGATTTTGGAAGAAAAGAAAGGCTGGCGGAATATTGATCAGTGTTGTGTTGAATCTCTAGATCCCTTTCCATAGCATTGGCATCTTATGAGTAAGTCTTCTAATCCATGTATATAGGATGGCTTTCCATTTATTTTCATGTTCCTTAATTTCTTTCAGCAGAGATTTCTAGGTTTTGGTGTAGAAGCCATCCATCTCCTTGGTTAAACTTATTCCTAGTAATTTTTTCTTCTAAATGCTATTCAAAATGAAATGTTTTACTGTTGGTGTATTGTACACAACGGATTTTTGCATGTTGATCTTGTACCCTACAATTTTGCCAAATCTATTTATTAGCACTAAGAGTTTTTTTGTGTATGTTCTGAAATGTTCAATATAAAAATTTTTATCATTGATGTGGGGACAGTGGCCACTGGAGGTGCTGAAGGCAGGGAGAAGGAAAAGAAATGTAATGTGGGACAATTTTCTGAGACTTGGAATTGTTCTGAATTACTTTGCAATGACAGATACAGGCCATTATAAGTACTGTCATAACATACAGAATTGAGTGGGAGAGAGTGTAAACTACACTGTAAACTATAATCCAAGTTTAGTGGCAATGCTCCAAATGTGTTCATCAATTGCAATGAATGTATTACACTAATGAAGGATGTTGTTAATATCGGGAAGGGCAGAGGGGGTGGGAGTAGGGCATTTGGAATCTCATATATTTTTGTGTAACATTTTGTGTAATCTAAGTATCTTTTAAAAATAAAATTACATTAATTTTTTTTCAAAAAAAATCATATCAGGAATTGGAAGCAGTTTCATATCTTCCTTTCCAATATCTGTACCTTTAATTGCTTTTCCTGCCTACATGCTTTGTTTCACTTCCTGACAAAATGGCTCTCCTAGTAAAATTTAAGCCTGGACATGATTCCCTTACTACTCAATGGAATGAGCTTCCTAAGGACACATAAATTGTCCCTCTCACAACACAGTGTGGGACATTTTAATGGAAGGGAGATATACCCCATGATTTTCTCACTCAAGTGATCAGCCAGGGAAGAGGGAGGATGGTAGTGCATGCCATGGCAATTTCCTGGCTGAAGACACATGGCATGCCACCTTTTAGGGAAGACAGCAGCCCTGAGTGGGAAGAGCATGACCATAGGACTCTGTGCAGGGCACTAAGAAGTGCTCAGTAGCATGTTAGACTGGGGAGAAGGAGGGACAACCTTGCCTCGCTGCAAGGAAGAGTCACTGCTGGAGAGGACAAGGAAGAGAAATTACGGGAGAAAAGAAAGCTGTGTTCCCAGCTATGGGCAGCCAAACTCCAGTAGTGGAATACCTGGATCCTACCAATTGAAGTCGCTTGTCCATTGTCCCTGATTTTGCAGGATAACAACCAGACTGAGAGATTAGAGAATTGATGCCCAACAAGGAGCTTCTATGAGGTTGCCAGCAGTGAAATGTGTGATGCCCTAAAATGTAGCAGAAATAGACAAATCCTGTTTAATCTAAATAAGTGGGAAGGAAGTTAAACACATAGCAATCTGAACTAGAACACATGGCAATTGGTCTTGTTAAAATTAAATCTTCACAATAGAACCTCTTATGTTGTACAGTTGTATATCCTGGGTATCCTCTTTTCAAATGGTACTGTTTTAATAAGTACAAAGCATTACAAAAACAAAGAAAGAAAGGACTTAGAAGGTAAGCAAAGAGCACATCTCAGGTAACTGGATAAACGTTTGGGAATTAAATAGTGGTAATGGTTCTCCAATTTGGTGAATATATTAACAGCTGTTAGATTGTACACTTCCAATGGTTAAAATGGAAAATTTAAGGTCATGTGAATTTCATCCCAATAAAATTTTTTGAAAATTATTGAAAAATAGAGAGAAGGAGAAATAGTACATTAGAGTAAAGGAATGAATAAATGGATTATGCAATTAGGGAAATCTGGTATTTCACTAATCCCTTAAAAGAGGCTCCAAGCAAGAGAATGATAATGTCTCCTATTTATAATTATATATGATGCTCGAATGGTTGGAGTCATATGCCTGCCAATACCACCCCTGCTTTAGGCGCCTAACCAGAATCAAATAGGCTTCAAACCTGAGTGGCAGTGCTCTGGGGGACATTTTGGTCATAAGGTGTGATGATGGACTGTACCAATTTTAGATGACTAAGGGCAACTCTAGTAACATGCCAGTGTCTTTATTATAATTCAGTTTCTGTGTCTTACAAAGAATATAATTTCTGGTATTTCTGGGACCCGCTCCCCTCTGGATCATCAGGCAAGGTGTACAACTCCTGCAGACTGACTGCTGTGAAACCAAAATCTCAATGTTCAAAATCTTAGAAAAGCCCTTGGGTATTAGGGGCAGGTTGAGCAGTTGCCTGACCAACATTTCCAGTGTGCTGTGCAGAAACACATATCATTCTCACTTGTGTGGATGGGAAGGACAGAAAGGAATGATACATTTCTAATGTGAATCAAACCGTAGGTACTATATGGTGGGTTTGAATCCCTCTGGGAATTGGACCCCCATAAGACAAGGAAAACTTGCTAGGCCCTACAGAATACTCAGACTAAATTTCATAGAGGTGTGGCTACCACTCATCTAACTTAAAATGGGGAACTTAACAGTTTTTGGTGTTTTTTTTTGTTTTTTGTTTTATTCATTTTTTTAAAATATTACTTTCAAAAAATATGAGGTCCCATTCAACCCCACCGCCCCCACCCCACCACTCCCCCCACAGCAACACTCTCTCCCATCATCATGACACATCCATTGCATTTGGTAAGTACATCTCTGGGCATCGCTGCACCTCATGGTCAATGGTCCACATCATAGCCCATACTCTCCCACGTTCCTTCCAGTGGGCCCTGGGAGGATCTACAAGGGACTTAACAGTTTTTGGACACAGGACATGTAACCAACTGCATCCAGCCCTTTAGTACACATTGTTAACAACATGAAAACTTGGTTAAACAGCATTGGCACACAAAGCAGAAAAGGGTTTGGGAGAGAAATGGATGGATCTATGACACGGTGGGTGCCTTAGTTTGTCAGCCTCTATGGCAAATGATACACAGTGGGCTGGTGTAAATAATCAGATTTTGTAGGCTCACAGATTTGAGGCTAGACAAAATCCAAAATTCAGAAATTGGCAAGGACCTTCATTGAAGTTTCATCTGAGCCTCTAGTTTGCAGATTGCATTTGGAACCTGGGATTTGTGCATCCCCACAGTCACATGACTTATACAATATCATACTAGCTACAGATATCTCCTATTGATTTTGTTTCTAGAGAACCATAATACACCCTGGAACAGAGCCCAGCATATATTGGATGTTCATTGCATGGCAGTTCTATTATTATTTTTATCCCAGGCCCCACCATTGTCTCTTCTTGAAATTTTATCTGGGATATATGTGCAAATATGCTGTCTGATATGATGTGGAAAACCAACTCAGAGAAAAATGCTGCTTTGAAATGCCAGTAAATGTTCCCTCTTTGAGCATATATTATTTAAATTGGATGGGGGAAGGTAACGTCACCAGCAGGATGCAACTCAAAGCTCCTAGAACATGAAGCAAGGATGAACTCCTTCTTCCCAGCTGCTCTTCCACCCAGGCTATTCCCATTCATTTCACCCCTACCCAAATCTCTGCTTCTGGCTTGAAGTTAGCCATATTACACTCAAGATAACCTAATACAAATGTCCTTTATTTCTTTTTCTTTTTTAAAAATTATTTTAATTTTTTATTAAATTGTCTTTTCTTTAAAGATACATAAATCACAAAAAATATTACCTTAAAAATATAAGAGGATCCCACATACCCACACCCCAACCCTCCACACTTCTCCCACATCAACAACCTCTTTCATCATTATGGCACATTCATTGCATTTGGTAAGTATATTTATTTCCCCTACTTTCTTTTTTTAATGTTTACATTAAAAAAATATGAGGTCCCCATATAACCACTACCCCCCCTCATCCCACTCCTCCCATAAAAACAACCTCCTCCATCATCATGGGACATTCATTGCATTTGGTGAATACATCTCTGAGCACTGCTGCACCATATACTCAATGGACCACTTTATAGTTAACACTCTCCCCCAGTCCACCCAGTAGGCCATGGGAGAACGTACAATGTCCAGTAACTGTCCCTGAAGTACCACCCAGGATAACTCCAATGCCCCATCACATATTTTCTTTTTTTTTTTTATTTTTATTTTTATTTTATTTTATTTTATTTTTTTTATTGACTTTGTAATAATATTACATTAAAAATATATATGTGAGGTCCCATTCAACCCCATCCCCCCACCCCCCCCCCTTCCCCCCCCAACAACACTCGTTCCCATCATCATGACACATCCATTGGATTTGGTAAGTACATCTTTGGGCACCTCTGCACCTCATATACATTGGTTCACATCATAGCCCATACTCTCCTCCATTCCATCCAGTGGGCCCTGTGAGGATTTACAATGTCCGGTGATTGCCTCTGAAGTACCATCCAGGGCAGCTCCATGTCCCAAAGACGCCTCCACCTCTCATCTCTTCCTGCCTTTCCCCATACCCTTGGTCCACTATGTCCACTTTTCCCATTCCAATGCCACCTCTTCTATGTGGACATTGGATTGGTTGTGTCCATTGCACCTCTATGTCAAGAGGAGGCTCAAATTCCACCTGGATGCTGGATGCAATCCTCCCATTTTCAGTTGTAATCACTCTAGGCTCCATGGTGTGGTGGTTGTCCTTCTTCAACTCCATCTTAGCTGAGTGTGGTAAGTCCAATAAATCAGATTGTAGGTGCTGGAGTCTGTTGAGGCTCAGGATCTGGCTATCACATTGTCAGTCCAGAGATTCAAATCCCCTAAATATATCTTAAACCCCAACATTAACTGCACCTCCAGCACATTGGCATGAAAGTCTTATGAAGGGAGATCCCATCTGAGTCCAGATTCATCACACATAAACACCATTTCCAAAGAGGGGCCATCTGCCCTGGTAGTTAACCCCATCGGCCATGACCATAACTCCCGTGGGTCTCTTTAGCCCTCAGAGGAACCAATATCTGGGGGTTGTATATGCTTTATCTGTCTCTCTGACTCTGCTCAGTTGTGCATGAGGGCAAACCTTCTGCCAGCCTCCAGACTCTTTTTTAGAAACTCGTAGCCATATAAACTCATTTCTCCTTTCCATTTCCCCCTTACTTTAGGTCAAACAGCATTTTAAAGTCATGGTATTTTATGTAGACATGGATATTCTGCTGATCCGCATTGAACCTTCCGTATAAGGTCATTTTCCAGTTGCATCATCAGTTGGTAGTTGATAATGGTCCCTCGTTGCCAGGGAGGCTCATCCCCGGGTGTCATGTCCCACGCTGGGGGGAAGGCATTGCATTTACATGCTGAGTTTGGCTTCGAGACTGGCCACATTTGAGTAACATGAAGGCACCATCTCGTCTTAAATTCGACCCCTGCAGACATCGGCTCATATCCTTCCTCCACCCTCCGATTTCCTGTAAGCCTATCGTTCAGTCTCTTGCTATCTAGGGCAGCTTGTTTATTTCATATCATTGAGGTCATGTAGTATTTGTCCTTCAATGTTTGGGTTGCTTCACTCAACATAAGGTTCTCAAGATTCATCCATGTTATCACATGTGTTTGTAGTGTGTTTGTTCTTACAGCCGAGTAGTATTCCATTGTGTGTATATACCACATTTTATTGATCCACTCATCTGTTGATGGGCATTTGGGTTGATTCCAACTTTTGGCAATAGTGAACAATGCTGCTATGAACATTGGTGTACATATATCGGTTTGTGTTCTTGTTTTCAGTTCTGCTGGGTATATACCCAGCAGTGGTATTGCTGGGTCATATGGCAAATCTATGGCTAGTTTTTTGAGAAACCGCCATACTGTCCTCCAGAATGGTTGGATCCTTCTGCATTCCCACCAGCAGTGGATGAGTGTTCCCCTTCCTTCACATCCTCTCCAGCACTTGTATTCTTCTGTTTTTTTCATAGCTGCCAATCTTATGGGTGTAAGATGGTATCTCATTGTAGTTTTGATTTGCATTTCCCTGATAGCTAGAGATTTGGAACATTTTTTCAACCATCACATATTTTCTTCCCACTCCCTATCCTCAGAAGCTACCGTGGCCACTTTCTCAACATCAATGCTACATTTACTTCCATTACTAATCACAATAGTTCCAGAATAGAATATCAGTAAGTCCACTCTAATCCATACTCTATTCCTCCATTCTGTGGGCCCTAGGATGTTTATGTCCACTCCATCTCTATATCGAGAGGGTGCTTAGATTCCACTCAGATGATGGAGGCAATTCTCCTGCTTGCAGCTGTAGGCACTCTTGGCTCCCTGGTGTGGTGGTTGACCTTCTTCACCTCCCTCTTAGCTGGCAGGGGTAAGTCCAATAAACCAGATAAACCAGAGGGTAGGAGTTGCAAGTCTGTTGAGGCTTAGGGCCTGGCAATCACATGGACAGTTCAGAGATTCAGGTCCCCTGGGTATACACTAAACCCCAGCACCAACACAGGTCCAATAAAAGTAACAGGAGAGGCTTGTGAACAAAGATCGCATCTGAGTGCAACTCCATCACACTCAGGAACACAAACTCCAAAGTAGGGCAAACTGACATGGCACTGAATTCCTTCTGCCATGACCATAGATCCTGTGAGTCTCTGTAGCCCTCAGAAGAACCAATACCTGGGGTTGTAGCTACTTTAGCTCTTTCTGGGACTCTGCTGAGGTGTGCATAAGAGCAACCCCTCTGATGACCTCCCGGCTCTTTTTTGGAGACTCATAGCCATATAAACTCATTTGTACTTTCCATTTCCCCCTTTTACTCAAGGTCAATAAGCATTTTTAATTCCTGATATTACATGTAGGCTGAGATATTCTGCTGATCTGAGTTGACCCTTATTACTCAGGGTCATTTTCTAGTTACATCTTCAGCTGGTGCTTTGTAGTAATCCCTCTGTGCCAAGGAGGCTCATACCCAGGAGTCATGTCCCATGCTGGGGGGAAGGTAACGCATTTACCTGCTGAGTTGGGCATACAGAGTGGCAACATTTGAACAACAAGGAGGCTCTAAGGAGGTAACTTTAGGCACCTTGCAGCTCTAGGCCTAGTTCATATTTCAGGTGCATAGGCTCATAAGCATAGTTATCAGTATCAAAGGCTCATTGTTGGACCATCCATCTTTATTGATTTTTGCCATTGCACTTGGGAGATAGTTGCTGTTCCATGAGAAATATGACAGACCTTCCCTGGCTAGGAACTCAGCATTCCCTCAGTTGTCAATTTTCACTGTAACCACTATGAAAATATTCAAACATTTTTATTTACCCCATATACATGCCCTGGAAAACATCCTCCCAACCATGGGCCCCCATCAATATCACCCCACACCAGTGTTCCTCCCCTCCCTTGTTGAATCTCTCTGTGGTCCAAAACTTCTTTAAAAATGAAGGCTAATATACTACCAGGTTCGATTATTAGTAAAGTGGCCTACAGCGATGGGTTTAAAAGTTAGATATAGAATACTTACTAATTGAGAAAATTTAAATAAAGTAAAAATAAATTGGGGTATCAAAAGTGAAAAAATGAAAAGGCTTTGTTTTTGACATTTTGACTTTCATCACTGCAATAGGTATTGTCCTATATATACAGTAGCAAGGCAATTTCTTTCATTTCTTCCTCAGTGTCTACAACCTTTCCCCCCCTAATTATTAGTTCTGTCTTCACAAAAGTTTTAGATTACAGTAATTCACATATATAATATAGGGTACTCCCACATATCCAACACCAAACACTTTGACCTTTCCCCAGCAATGATATTTTTACATTTTCATATTATATCTACTGGACTTGATGTACAGATATTGAAACATAGCTTTCAACCAAGGTTCCATTTTGGTTTACATTATGGTTTATATTTTAAAATATGTAATTTTCTAAATTTTTAGTTATCTTATGTTTTACATTATGGTTTACATTTTAGCCTATAAACTTTTATACACTTTTGGTGTAATTTAACATGTCCTATATCCGTCATTGCATGATCTTGTGGAACCCTTCCATCACCCCACATTTAGCCTGATTACATCTATTCAGTACCTCTCTTACCCTCTCCACAGTGCAAAAAGTGACAGCAAATCTACATTCCTTGAAGGACCATACTGACAGATACTTGCAACAATGTTGAGAGCTTGACAAATTCGACTGCCCTAACCCATTAGGAGCCACCAATTCTCTCTAGAGACACAATTCCCTCTGTTTAGGAGCATCAGTCCTCCCCAGGATGTGGGTATAATTCATACTCATTTTTTTTCTTAATTTTATTTTATTTTTTAAAATATTACATTCAAAAAATATGAGGTCCCATTCAACCCCACCGCCCCCACCCCCAATTCCCCCCACAGCAACACTCTCTTCCATCATCATGACACATCCATTGCACCTGGTAAGTACATCTCTGAGCATCGCTGCACCCCATAGTCAATGGTCCACATCATAGCCCACACTCTTCCACGTTCCATCCAGTGGGCCCTGGGGGGATCTACAATGTCCTGTAGTTGTCCGTGAAGCACCACCCAGGACAACTCCACGTCCTGAAAACGCCTCACCATCTCATCTCTTCCTCCCGTTCCCCGCACCCAGCAGCCACCATGGCCACCCTTCCCACACCAATGCCACATTTTCTCTGTGGACATTGGATTGGTTGTGTCCATTGCACATCTATGTCAAGTGGGGGCTTAGATTCCACATGGATACTGGATGCAATCCTCCTGCTTTCAGTTGTAGGCACTCAAGGCTCCATGGTGTGGTGGTTGACCTTCTTCAACTCCATGTTAGCTGAGTGGGGTAAGTCCAATAAATCAGAGTGTAGGAGCTGAAGTCTGTTGAGGCTCTGGGCGTGGCTATCATATTGTCAGTCCAGAGATTCAAATCCCCTAAATATATCTTAAACCCCAGCACCAACTACAATTCCAGTAAAGTAGCATGAAAGTCTTGTGAAAAGAGATCCCATCTGAGTCCAGTTCCATCACGCAGAAACACCAGCTCCAAAAAAGGGCCATCTGATATGGCAGTGAACCCCATCTGCCATGACCATAGAACCCATGGGTCTCTTTATCCCTCAAAAGAACCAATACCTGGAGTTGTATCTACTTATCTGTCTCTGAGACTCTGCTCAGGTGTGCATAAGGGCAATCCTTCTGACAACCTCCAGACTCTTTTTCAGAGAATCGTAGCCATATAAACTCATTTCTCCTTTCCATTTCCCCCTTACATTAGGTCAAACAGCATTTTGAAGTCATGTTATTATATGTAGACAGGGATATTCTGCTGATCTGCATTGAACCTTTAATTCAAGGTCATTTTCTAGTTGCATCTTCAGCTGGTATTTGGTAGTGATCCCTCGGTGCCAGGGAGGCTCATTCCTGGGTGTCATGTCCCACACTGGGGGGAATGCACTGCATCTACATGCTGAGTTTGGCTTCGAGACTGGTCACATTTGAGTAACATGAAGGCTGTCAGGAGGAAACTCCCAGGCACAATGCTACTCTAGGCCTTGTTCTTATTGCAGGTGTGTAGGCTCACAAGCATAGCCATTAGTATCAGGAGCCCACTGTTGGACCTTCATTCCTTCCTGGTTCTTACCATTGCACCTGGAGGACTGCTGCTGCTCCCCTAGGGACCACGACAGAGCCCCCCCCCCCCGGCCAGGAAACCAGTACCCCCCCCCAGCTGTTGTTTTTAATTGTTTCCACTATGGCTAAATCTAAACATTACCATGCACCCTGAACATATGCCCTGTATAACTCCCTTTCAACCATATATAGCCTGTTAATAACATCCCATATCAGTATTCCTCCACCGCCATTGTTGAACCACTCTGTGATACAAAACTTCCTGTAAAGTGAATCCCAATATAATGTCAGTTTCCCTTACTAATACAATGGAATATAGTGATGAGTTTAAAGGTTAGATCTAGAGTACATATTCATTTGGAAAAATTTCTACATCCTATCTTTTACTTTTCTTTTTTTCTAATTATTGAGCTTCTCTTCACAAGAGCCTTAGATCACAGTAATTCATATATACAATATACAGTACTCCCACAGATCAACCATAAAACCTTTTCCCTTCCACAGCGATAATCTTTTAACTTATTCATATCATATTTCCCGAAACTGATGTACAGACTCTGAAACAATAGCTTTCAAACAAGGTGACATCTGTGCTTACATTGTGGTCCATACTTTAGGATATACAGGTTTCTAAATTTTTTAGTTTTCCTATGTTTTACATTATGGTTTACATTATTAGTCTGTCATCCCCTATATGTTTTTGGTGTAATATTACATGTTTTATATCCATCCTTGTGTACTCTCGTGAAAATCCTCTCTTGCCCCCACATTTACATTGGTTCCATCCATTCCACATAGATTTTCCCCTCCCCTTGGGGCCCACAGCGACAGCCAATCTCCATTTCCTGAGAAGCCATGTCCAGAGATACTTGCAGCAGTGTTCAGGGCCTGACTTTCTCAACTGCCCTAAGGCCCTGGGAGCCACCCTTTCTTTCGAGAGATGCGGTTCTCTCTATTTGATGGCATTAGTCCTCCCCAGGATGTGGGTCCACCCCAACTCTCACTTCTTGGGTCTCTACACAATGGTACAAACCACCCTGGCAAAATGAGCCTTCAGCCATGCCCCAGGAGTCCGTCCTGCATAAGACCATCCCCTCTGAGCATCCTAAACAGGTAACCCTTTTAATTATATTTTGATACGATTTTCTCAGCATTTTACTCTCAACCAACACCTGACACTCTCCTATGTTTGTATGTTGCCCCTCCCTCCCCCCAATTTTTTGGCAATATTACCCCTCCGCCCATCCCCAGCCCCCCTCAAACCCGCAAAGCCCCACCCAAAGGCAACCCCTTGCCCCCATTTTATCCCTTCTTTGTGCTCATACTTACCACCAATTCATAATAGATTCCACCCCTGCAGACGTCGGCTCACATCCTTCCTCCACCCCCCGATTTCCTCTAAGCCTACTTTCCAGTCTCTAGCTCTCTGAGACAGGTTGCTTATTTCATATCACTGAGGTCATGTAGTATTTGTCCTTCAATGCCTGGGTTGATTCACTCAACATAAGGTTCTCAAGATTCATCCATGTTATCACATGTGTTTTTAGTGTATTTGTTCTTACAGCCGAGTAGTATTCCATTGTGTGTATATACCACTTTTTATTGATCCACTCGTCTGTTGATGGGCATTTGGATTGATTCCAACTTTTGGCGATAGTGAACAATGCTGCTATGAACATTGGTGACCATATATCGGTTTGTGTCCTTGTTTTCATTTCTGATGGGCATATACCCAGCAGTGGTATTGCTGGGTCACATGGCAATCTATGGTTAGTTTTTTGAGAAACTGCCAAACTGTCCTCCAGAATGGTTGGATCCTTCTGCATTCCCACCAGCAGGGAATGAGTGTTCCCCATTCTTCACATCCTCTCCAGCATTTGTATTCTTCTGTTTTTTTCATAGCTGCCATTCTTATGGGAGTAAGATGGTATCTCATTGTAGTTTTGATTTGCATTTCCCTGATAGCTAGAGATTTGGAGCATTTTCTCATGTGCTTTTTAGCCATTTGTATTTCTTCTTCGGAGAAGTGTCTGTTAAATTATTTTTCCCATTTTTTAAATGGGTTGTTTATCTTTTTATTTTCAAGATATATGAGTTCTTTATATATGCAAGTTATAGGTCTCTTATCAGATATATGGTTGCCAAATATTTTCTCCCATTGTGTGGGTTCCCTTTTTACTTTCTTGACAAACTCCTTTGAGGTGCAGAAGGCTTTAATTTTGAGGAAGTACCATTTATCTATTTGTTCTTTTGCGGCTCGTGCTTTTGGTGTGATATTCATGATGCCATTTCCTATTACAAGGTCCTGTAGATGTTTCCCTACACTGCTTTCCAAGATCTTTATGGTCTTTGCTCTTATATTTAGGTCTATGATCCATCTTGGGTTGATTTTGTATAAGGTGTGAGATGGTAATCCTCTTTCATTCTTCTACATTTGGCTATCCAGTTCTCCAGGCACCATTTGTTGAATAGGCCATTCTCTCCCAGTTGAGAGGGTTTGGTGGCTTTATCGAATGTTATATGGCTCTATATATGAGGTTTTATGTCCGAAATTTCAATTCAATTCCATTGGTCTGTGTGTCTCTCCTTATGCCAATACCATGCTGTTTTCACTACTGTAGCTTTGTAGTATGTTTTGAAATCAGGTAGTGTGATTCCTCCAATTTCATTTTTCTTTTTCAATATGTCTTTGGCAATTCGGGGCCACTTTCTTATACAAATAAATTTCATAGTTATTTTTTCTAGTTCCTTAAAGAAGGCTGTGTTGATATTTATTGGGATTGCATTGAATGTGTAGATCAGTTTTGGTAGGATAGACATCTTAATAATGTTTAGTCTTCCTATCCATGAACAAGGAATATTCTTCCATTTATTTAGGTCTTCTTTGATTTCCTTGAGCAGTCTTGTATAGTTCTTGGTGTATAAGTTTTTTACCTCTTTAGTTAAATTTATTCCTAAGTATTTGATTTTTTTATTTACAATTGTGAATGGTATTTGTTTCTTGATTTCCTCCTGATCTTGCTCATTATTGGTGTACAGAAATGCTACTGATTTTTGCGCATTGATCTTATAACCTGTGACTTTACTGAACTCATTTATGAGTTCTAGAAGCTTTCTTGTAGATCTCTCAGGGTTTTCTATGTATAGGATCATGTCATCTGCAAATAATGAAATTTTGACTTCTTCCTTTCCAATTTGAGTGCCTTTTATATCTGGTTCTTGCCTCAGTGCTTGAGCAAGTACTTCTAAGACAATGTTAAATAGGAGAGGAGGCAATGGGCATCCTTGTCTTGTTCCTGAGTTTAGAGGGAAGGATTTTAGGATTTCTCCATTGTAAACAATGTTGGCTGTAGGTTTTTCATATATACTCTTTATCATGTTCAACAAGTTTCCTTGTATTCCGATCTTTTGGAGTGTTTTTATCAAGAAGTGGTGCTGTATTTTGTCAAATGCTTTTTCTGCATCTATAGATATAATCATGTGATTTTTTTCCTTCAATCTGTTTATATGGTGTATCACATTGATTGATTTTCTTATGTTGAACCATCCTTGCATACCTGGAATAAATCCCACTTGGTCGTGGTGTATAATTCGTTTCATGTGTTGTTGAATACGATTAGCAAGTATTTTGTTAAGTATTTTTGCATCTAGGTTCATTAGAGAAATTGGTCTGCAATTTTCCTTTCATGTGGTGTCTTTGTTTGGCTTTGGTACTAGGATAATGTTGGCATCATAGAAGGAGTTTGGCAATGTTCCTTCTGTTTCGATTTTTTGGAATAGTTTCAGCAGGATTGGTGTTATTTCTTTCCAGAATGTTTTGTAGAATTCACTTGTGAAGCCGTCTGTTCCTGGGCTCTTCTTAGTTGGGAGATTTTTAATGACTGATTCTATCTCTTTATTTGTGATTGGTTTGTTGAGGTCATCAATTTCTTCTTTCATCAATATAGGCTGCTTATGTGTTTCTCAGAATTAGTCCATTTCCTCTGAATTGTTTTTTGTTGGAATATAGTTTTTCAAAGTATCCTCTTATTATAGTCTTTATTTCTGTGGGGTCAGTGGTGATATCGCCTTTCTCATTTCTTATTTTGTGTATTTGCATCTTCTGCCTTTTTTTCTTTGTTTGTCCCGCTAAAGGTTTGTCAATTTTGTTGATCTTCTCAAAGAACCAGCTCTTGGTCTTGTTTATATTTTCAAGTGCTTTCTTATTTTCTATTTCATTTAGTTCTGCTCTTATCTTTGTTATTTCCTTCCTTCTTCTTCCTGTTGGGTTACTTTGTTGTTGTTTTTCTAATTCCTTCAAAAGTGCAGTTAGTTCTTCAATTTTTGCTCTTTCTTCTTTTTTGATATATGAATTTATGGCTATAAATTTCCCTCTCCGTACTGCTTTTGCTGCATCCCATAAATTTGGTATGTTGTGTTATCATTATCATTTGTTTCAAGGTAGTCATTGATTTCTTTTGAGATTTCCTCTTTGAACCACTGTTTTTCAAAGAGTGTGCTGTTTAATTTCCATATCTTGGTGTGAAATCTGGACTGCTGGCCCTTGCAGATTTCCAGCTTCACTCCACTGTGGTCATAGATATTATTTTGTATGATTTCAATCTTTCTGAATTCATTGAGCCTTTCTTTGTGGCCTAGCATATGGTCTATCTTGGAGAATGATCCATGTGCGCTTGAGAAAAATGTATATCCTGCTGTGTTTGGGTGTAATGATCTATATATGTCTATTAGATCCAGCACCTCTAACATACTATTCAAATATTTTGTTTCTTTAGTGATTCTCTTTTGAGATGTTCTGTCCAGACTTGATAGTGGTGTATTAAAATCCCCCACTATAATTGTAGATGCATCTATTGTTTCACTTAGTTTTTCCAGCGATTGCCTCACGTATCTAGAGGCACCCTTGTTAGGAGCATAAATATTTATGATTGTACGATCTTATTGACAGATTGTCCCTTTCACTAAAATGTAGTATCCTTCTTTGTCTCTCACAATTGTTTCACATTTAAAGTCTATTTTGTCTGATATTAATATAGCTACTCCTGCCTTTTTTGGGTTATTGTTTGCTTGTATGATTGTTTTCCAGCCATTCACTTTCAACCTCCATGAGTCTCTGGGTTTAAGATGTGTCTCTTGTAGACAGCATGTAGATGGGTCATATTTCCTTATCCAATGTCCCAGCCTGAATCTTTTGATAGGTGAGTTTAATCCTTTGACATTCAGTGTTATTACTTTCAAGGAATTATTTGTGTTAGCCGTATTTTGATTGGATTTGTGTTGCCATATTTTGTTTGTATTTTTTTCACTTCTATTTTTGTCTTTTTTGTTGCTCTTGCACTCTCCTCCAACTCTGTCTGTCCTGTTTTTTCCTTTCTTCCTGCACAACTCCCTTTAGAATTTCTAGAAGGGGAGGTTTCTTGTTGGTGTACTCTTTCAGTTTCTGTTTATCTGCAAATATTTTGAACTCTCCATTATTTTTGAATGCTAGTTTAGCTGGGTAGAGTATTCATGGTTGGACATTTTTTTCCTTTAGTACCTTCACTATATCATACCACTGCCTTCTTGCCTCCATGGTTTCAGATGAGAAATCAGCACTTAATATTATGGAGCTTCCCTTGTATGTGATGGTTTTCTTTTCTCTTGCTGCTTTTAGAATTTTCTCTTTGTCTTGAGCATTGGATAATTTTACAAGTATATGTCTTGGTGTGGGACTGTTGGGGTTTATGACCAGTGGAGTACACTGTGCTTCTTGGATATGTACATCTATCTCTTTCAGTAGATTTGGGAAGTTTTCAGCCATTATTTCCTGCAACACTTCTTCTGACCCCTTTCCCTTCTCTTCTCCTTCTGGAATGCCTATAATACGTATGTTTGAGCGTTTTGCATTATCATTCAGGTCCCTAAGTCCTATCTGGATTTTTTCTATCTTTTTATCGACCTCTTCTACTATCTGTTTGATTTCTGATGCAGTGTCTTCCACATCACTAATTCTCTGCTCTGCCTCTTCTAGTCTGCTGATATTTGCTGCAAGTGTATTTTTGATTTCTTGAACTGTGGTGTTCATTTCCATCATATCTGTTATCTTTTTGCATATGTCTGCAATTTCCCCTCCAAGTGTTGTCTTCATGTTTTTAATCTCTTCCTTTACTTCATCAAATTTGTTGGTGATAAATGTTCTGAGATCTTTCATTGCTTATGCTAAGTTCAGCTCCCCTTCCTGATTTTTAGTTTGTTGATTGGATTCAGCCATGTTTTCCTGATTACTGGTTTGGTTTGTAGATTTTTGTTGCTCTCTGGTCATCATTTTTTCTTGATGGGTTTAATCAGTTCCTTAGCTTCTTTGTCTAGTCTTGGAGATTAATTAGCTGTTGTTTTTGCGTAAGTGTTATATCTTCTGTTTGTCACTCTGGTCTTCTTATTCTAATTTCTTATTGCTGGTTAAGTTCACTTTAAAGGAAAGTATTAGTGTTGGGGAGAGGCAATTGTGTAAGCAAGGAAAAAGTGTAAAGTAGTATTGGTGATATATGTTAACAAAGGAACAATATGAGTTCTGGGAGGATGGAGGTTAGATTCATGTAAATTGTGTAGAGTTATAGCAGTAGGTAGAGTACCTATCATGAGGTATATGACTGAATATGGGAGGAATATGGTATGAATTAAAAAGCTATTGTTTTCATGAGAGAGTGAAAGAGAAAAGAAAGGTAATAGTTTCAAGAGTGGATACCAGACAGAAAGCAAAACAAAGGTATTAGAAATTAAGAGTTGGAAACTTTGTCGTTCAAAGAAAGGGAGGTCGAATGTAGGAGAGATAGTAGATGATGGGGGATATCAAGTTGTAGGGAAAGGGGATTGTGTAGATAGCCAAAATCCATTCACACAGAAATGACACAGTGGAGGATGAGGAAACCCAGCAAATGTGAGGTGTTTCCTGTAGCACCTATTGTATAGTTAGGATAGAATAGAATAATAAGAAGATGGGGGACAAGAGAGAGAGGAAAAAAAAGACTTTGGGGGATACGCTGGGAGAAAAGACTAGGGGATAATGCAATGCCAAGAATCAGAACATTAAAAAAAAGAATAAAACAAAACAAAACAAAAAAGAATAAATGCAAACGTTGAGGGTTAGGACCTTCAAGGACCTCAGTTGGACCTCAGGGCGTGGTGGATTCAGGGATGGAAAGTCTGAGATATTGAGGACTCAAGAGGTGTGAATCTCTGGGGTGTTGGCCACCAGGGTCCAGGGGACTCAGACCTGGCAATGCCAAGTCCGGTTAATAGGAAGCCTGGGAGCACCACAGTGCATCAGAGCCTTCAGGGATCCCCACAGTTGGGTGCCAGCCCTATGGGTGATGTCACATCCACAAGCTCTATCCTGTGTTCTGTACCCTACAATTCACTCACTCACTAGGGTCTATTGTGTGGATATATCACCAATTGACTTCAGGAACCCTCCCACCCAGTGATCCCCCAGAAAGACCACCTGGGGGCGCCTCTAGGCTGCAGCCAATTTAATGACTCAGATCAATAGTCAGGTCTGGGGGAGGGGCTCCAGCTGGAAACACTAATAAAAGAGTCCAAACCCGAAATTCCCACGCTTCGCAAAATATTCCCCTAATCAGCTTCCAAACGTCTTCCACCCTACCAGACCCTGGTGGCGTCTCTTTATTGCTATCACTTTAAGACCACTGTAGATCAGCAGCCAGGCTTGGGGGGGGGCGTGGCTCTAGGCGGAAGCGCTATTGTTTGTGTCCGCAATCAAAAATTCCCCCCGCTTTGCCATAAAACTCCCGTCTGTCTGCCCAAATCGGTCTGCAAGCACCTCCCATCCTATCAACCCCCCAATAGTCCGCCCAGGGCCCACGAATTCCCCAGTACTGCAGAGCCTCCAAAAAAAAGAAAAAAAACCACCATGGCGGCTCCCCGTGCCGTGGCAGTGCCCGATGCCGTGGCTCCGCCCACCCAAGGAGGGAGCTTTCTGCACGCAGCTGGGACCTTCATATATATTTTATAGATGTATCCTCTCTGTTACCTTCCCAACAAATCGATGTCCAGACACCTCCCGACCAGCAAAAATCCTGAAACAGCCCAGTCCCGAAAGGCCTCCAACGCCACCCAGCCGCCTCCCTGCCAATACTCATTTTATGGATCTCCACCCAATGATGTAACCCATTATGACAAAATGAGCACTCACACACTGCCTAGAAGCCTGCCCTGTGTCAGATGTCCAACCTTAACCAGCTTAGACAGGTAAACTTCCTTATTAAATTTTCTAAAGAGTTTTCTCAATATTATGGTTTCAACCACATACCTGACAATCTCCTATGTCCAAATGTTTCCCCACCCTCCCCCCAATTTCTCATGCCATCTGACCTAGCCTCACATCCTTAGCCCCCTCAAGCCCACAAAACTCCACCCAAAGGTATCCCTTTGCCCCCGCTTTATCACTTTCTTGTACAAATACTTACTTTCAGCTTGTCATAGATTTCACCCATGTAGGTGTCAGCTCGCAACCTTCCTCTACCCCCAAATTCCTTTAAGTTTATCATACAGTCTCTAGCCCTCTGAGACAGCTTGGTTTACTTATTTCATATCAGAGAGGTCATGTAGTATTTGTCCTTCAATGCCTGGGTTGCTTCACTCACCATAAGGTTCTCAAGATTTATCCATGTTATCACATGTTTTTGTAATGTATTACTTCTTATAGCTGAGTAGTATTCCATTGTATGTATATACCACATGTTATTTATCCATTCATCTGTTGATGGGCATTTGGGTTGATTACAACTTTTGGCAATAGTGAATAATGCTGCTATGAACATTGGTGTGCATATATCAGTTTGTGTCCTTGTTCTCAGTCTAGTGGGTATATACCAGAAGTGGAATGGCTGGGTCATATGGCAAATCTATAGCTAGTTTTTTGACAAACCACCAAATTGTCTTCCAGAATGGCAGGATGCTTCTGTTCAGGTTTTGAAACACTCTCACTCAGATTCTTGCCTATTATAAGCGTAGAATTAAGGAAATCCAGTGATGATACTTTGAGTATCTTCATTACCATCTCATGCCATAGACTGTTACTGGCCTCTTCATCATTGGAAAGGGAGTCCTTAGTACTCTTGAGTCTAACTAAAGTAGAGAGCCAATTCCAATACCCATAGAAGCATCTCAGATATTCCATGGTTGAGACTCGGTTCCTTCAAACCACTCCTGATGCCAAGCTGAATGAGTCAGGGTTCTCTAGGGAAACAGAATGAACAGCAGATATCTGTCAATACTATGAGATTCCATAAGAGCCTCTCATGTGACTGGGGCAATGCACAATTTCAGGTTCCAAAAGCAGACTACAAGCCAGGGGCTCAGATGAAAGCCCAATGAAGATCCTTAATGAGTTTCTGGGAACATCAGCTGTCTAAAAATGAGATAGGAAAATCTCTCTGTATGCTGAAATAACTTCCCCTTTTAATGCACTCAGCTTTTTGGATAAAGCCTAACTCCTTGATGACAGAATTCTCCCTGGTTGACCGAAGATGTAATCAGCTTTCTATGCAGTAAACCCAGTGAAGAGTAAAGCCCATAAACGTCCTTGTATTACAATTAACCCAGTTCTTGCTTGACCAAGCAATTGGACATAATTCCTTGGTCGAGGTGACACGTTAGCCTCACCAACCTCACCATCACTGTCCACACCTCGTCAACTCAATAGGATCCCAGACACAGCCAAAAAGATATAATCCCATGAACTGGTGCTCTTGAGGGTTAAGGAGACAACTGTTTCTACAGTCATAGAAGATGGCTCTGGAGTTAAGTGTCTTCTCAGTGGGCCTTATTTTGGATGACTTTGGAATCAGATGTGACCTTTCTACACATGTTTATTCTGTCACTTTTACTGAACATGTGGTTGATGCTGGGATTTGTGTATAATCAGGAGACTTGAAACTCTGGACTGTCCATGTGCCATTTGGGACTGTCCATGTGCCATTTGGGCCCTGAGCCTCAGCATAGTTTCAACTGCTACTTTCCAGTTTCTTGAACTTACCAAGGTCAGCTAACAGGGAGGTGAAGATGGACAACTACCAGACCAGGGAACTGAGAGTATCTACAACTGCAAGCAGGAGAATCACATCCATCAACCATGTGGGATCTAAGCCGCATCTCGATATAGAAGTGGAGTGTACAGCACCATCCCAGGGTCCACAGAATCCACCAGTAAAATATGGATTAGAGTGAACTTTCTGGTATTCTACTATAAAAGTATTGTAACTAGTAATGGAAGAAATTGTAGCACTGATGTGGAGAAAGCAGCCACAGTAATTGCAGAGGGCAGGGAAAGGGAAGAAGAGATGTGATGTGGGGGCATTTTCAGGACTTGAAGTTGTCTTAAATGATATTGCAGGACAGATACTGGACATTATATATCCTCCCACAGCACACTGTATGGACTGGGGAAGAGTGTAAACTACGATATAAACTATTATCCATGTGGTGCAACAGTGCTCGAAAATGTATTCAGCAAATGCAATGAGTGTGCCACAATGATGAAAGAGGTAGTTGATGTAATATATTAGCCAAAAATTCTCTATTTGTACACACTTATGTATATATAACCCCTGAGAGTAAGGTCACCATAGTCATATATTGAACTATATACTTTTTTAAAATTTAATTTAATTTTTTTCTTAATTATCTTTTTTTAAATTTAGTAGATCACACAAAATGTTACACTAAATATATGAGTTTCCCATATACCCCACTCTCCACCTCCCCACCCCCAATCATTTTTAATTGTATTTTTTGAAGATACATATATCACAAAAAATGTTACCTTAAAAAACGTAAGAGGGTTCCACACACTCCTCCCACATTAACCACCTCTGTGATCACTGGATCATTGTGACACACTCATTGCATTTGGTGAATACATTTTGGAGCACTGCTGCAAAACATGGATAACAGTTTACATTGTATTTTACACTCTCCCCAGTATATTCAATGTGTTATGGCAAGATATATAATGTCCAGCATTTTCCCTGTAGTATCATTTGGGACAAATCCAAGCACCGAAAATGCCTGGACATCACATCTCTTCCCTCTCCCTACCATCAAGCAACTACCTTGGCCACATTCTCCACATCAATGCTAAAATTTCTTCCTGTACTAGTCACAATATTTCTATAGTAGAATATCAGTAAATGCACTCTAATCGTCATATTGTTCCTCCATCCTTTGAACCCTGGGATGGTGATGTCCACTCTGCCTCTATATCAAGAGGGAGCTTAGATCCCACATGGATGATGGGTGCAATTCTCCTGCTTGCAGTTGTAGGCAGTCTTGGCTCCCTGGTGTGGTGGCTGATCATCTTCACCTCCTTTTTAACTGATCTGGGTAATTCCAATGTACCAGAGAGTAGAACTTGAAACTCTGCTTAGGCTCAGGGCCCAAGTGGCAAATGGACCATCTAGAGATTCAAATCTCCTGAGTATACAACAGCCCTAGTGCCAGCCACAGATTCATTAAAAGTTTCAGAAGAGGCTTGTGTAAGAAGGCCCCATTTGAGTCCAACTCCATCACAATCAGGAACACAAATTCCAAAGTAGGGCCCACTGGTATGGCACTGAACTCCAGACCCATGTGATGACCATAGAACCTGCATGTCTCTTTGGCACTCAGAATCACCAGTACCTGGGCTTGTATCTACTTTGGCTGTCTCAGGTATCCTGTTGAAGAGTGCATAAGCACGATCCCTCTGATGACCTCCTGACTCTTTTTTCAAGACTCTTAGCCATATAAATGCATTTGTCTATGGCATTTCCACATTTTATTTAGGGTCAAAAACCAGTTTTTAGCATATGATCCTCCATGTAGCCTGAGATATTCTCCTGGTCTGCATTAACCCTTTTATTCAAGGTCTCATGCTACTTGCATCACCAGTTAGTGATTGGTAGTAATCCCTCAGCACCAGTGACGGTCACCACTGGGAGTCATGTCCCATGCTGGGGAGAAGGTAATGCACTTACATGCTGAATTTGGAGCAGCATGGAGGCTGTCTGGAGGTAACCATTAGGCACCCTGCAGCCCTAGGCCTAGTTCATATTTCAGGCACACAGGCTCATAAGCATAGTCATCAATGTCAAGGGCCCATCATTGGACTGACCTTCATTGGTCTTTGCCATTGTACTTGGGGGATTGTTGCTGTTCCATTGGGTAATGTGACAGAACTCCCCTGGGTAGGAACTCAGCACTTCCTCAGTTGTCATTTGTAACTACTATGAAAATACCCAACATCCATCCAAACATTTTTATGTATCCTATATACATGCTCTGGAGTACTCCCTCGCAACCATGTTCCATCCATCAACAACACTCAATGCCAGCATTACTCCTCTTCCATAGTTGAATCTCTCTGTAGTCCAAACTTCTTCAAAAATGAAGTCTAATATATTGCCAAATTCAATTAATAGGAAAATGAAATAGTAGTGACATGTTTTAAGATTAGAAATAGAATACATACTAATTTAGAAAAACTAAAATAGATTAAAAGTAAATTGGGGTATTAAAAAATGACAAATGTTATAAAACTCTGTTTTTGCTGTTTTGCCTTTCATCACTGTAATAGGTGTTGCCCTGTATGTACAGTGGCAAGGGAAATTCTTTCATTTCCTCAGTGAAAACAGTTTTCTCTTTTTAAATGTAGCATTTTTTTTGATTTATGTATCTTTAAAAAAAACTAAAATATACCCAAAAAACTCAAAGTATGTACACTTAGCATTTGAGCTGTTCATTCACTTTTAAATTTATATTAAAAGAATAAAAACAAAGAGCTACTATTAAATTTCAGTTAATGATATTAATGGTGAAGTGTTTTGTGGGAAGTGTACTGATAATTTCAATTTATTTTGTAATGCACCAAAAATTATGTGGTTGATTGATATTGAGGGATGGATAAATGTACAGATAGATATTAAAATTAAGTCATAATGGTGGAAAATAGGTGGTGGTTATATGGGTATTCACTGTAAAGTTCTTTAAATTTTACTCAAATTTTGAAAATATTCATCATAAAATATTTTGAAAGGGATATAATAGAATGTCATAAACAATCAACCAGGAGGTGGGGCAAGATGGTGTCTAAGTGAGTGCACCTTATAGTCTCTCCTGCAAAGAAGTGGCTGGGCAGTGTTGGAAATTCTTCAGGACCAGGCTGTCTCGGGGTTTTGCAGGGCAGGAGGTGTCTGGATATCAATTTGGTGGGATGGTGACAGAAGATTCGTGTAAAATGTAGACTTTAGGGTCTCTTTCATGGAGATAGGGGCTGCATGCAGGACACTTCCCCCTGGGGTGGGCAGCACGGCAGTGGTGATTCCTGGAGGCTCTGCTGCACTGGGGAATTCATAAGCCCTGAGCAGGCTATTCAGGGGCTTGCAGGGCAGGAGGTCTTTGGAAACCAATTTGGTGAGACAGAGACGGAGGAGTTTTTTGTGAGACGTGGAATTTTGGGTTTCTGACATGGAAATCAGTGCTTCTGGCTAGAGCCCCACACCCTATGGCTGGCTGCTGATCTACGGTGGTCCTTAAATTGTTTACAATACAGAGGCGCCCTCAGCAGGCTGTTCCGGAGGCTTGCAGGCCAGGAGGTGTCCTGAAGTCGACTTGGTGAGACAGCGACAGAAGAGACTCGTGAGAGGGGGAATTTTGGGTTTCTGACACAGAGGTCAGAGTTTGCAGATGTGACCCCCCCCCCATAGGGCTGGCACCCAGCTGCAGGGATTCCTGAAGGCTGTGTTGCAATGCGGTTCTCCCAGGCTCCCTGTTAACTGGATTTGAGGTTGCGAGGTCTGTGTCCCCTAAACCCTGGTGGCCCACACCCCAGAGATTCACACCTCTTGAGTCTGCAATATCACAGAATTCCCATCCCTGAATCCACCATGCCCTGAGGGCCATCTGAGGTCCTTGATTGTCCTAGTCCTCAGTGTTTCCTTTTTTTTTTCTTTTCTTTTCTTTCCTTTTTCTCTTTTTTCTTTTCTTTTTTATTGTCTTGGTTGCTAACATTGCATAATCTCCTAGTCTTTTCTCCCATTGTATCACCCAAGATCTTTTTAAAATTTATTTAGGGTTTTTTTTTCTTCTTTTCTTTTTCTTGCTTGTTTCCCTCCCTTTTCTTTGCCCAACCCCGTTTTTTCTCCTTCTCTTTTTTCTTTTCCCTCTTTTTCTTCTTATTTAATTTTATCTTAATTATACAATAAGCGCTGCAGGGAACAACTCACATTTGCTGGGTTTCCTCATCCTCCATTTCCTCATTTCTCTGTGAATTGATTTTGGCTACCTACACTATCCCCTTTCCCCCACATCTTGATATCCTCCATCATCTACTGTCTCTCCTATATTCCACCTCCTTTTCTTTGGTCCCCAAATTGTCTAACTTTTAATTTCTAATACTTTGTTTTGTTTTCTGTCTTTTATCCACTCTTGATATTATTGTCTTTCTTTTCTCTTTCCCTCTCTCATGAAAACACTGGCTTTTAAATTCATACTATATTCCGCCCATTTTCAGTCAACTATCTCATTACAGTTACTCTACTTACTGCTATAATTATACACAACTTACATGAATCTAATATCCATCCTCCCAGATCTCATTTTGTTGCTCTGTTAACATTTATTACCAATACTACTTTACACATTTTTCTTTTATACACAATTGCCTTTCCCTGGTGCTAATATTTTCCTTCAAAGTGAACTCAGCCAGCAACAAGAAATTAGAATAAGAAGAAAAAAGTGACAAAGAGAAGATATAACACTTACGCAAGGACAACAGCTTATTAATCCCCAAGACAAGACAAGACACTAAGGACCTGATTAAACCCATCAAGATAAAATGATGATCAGACAGCATCAAAAAACTACAAACCAAACCAGTAATCAGGAAAACATAGCTGAATCCAATGAACAAACAAAAAACCAGGAAGAGGAGCGGGATTTTGGACAAGTAATTAAAGATCTCAGAAGATATGTCAGAGACAAATTTAATGAAGTAAAGGAAGAGTTTAACAATATGAAGAAAACACTTGGAGAGGAAATTGCAAACAAACGCAAAAAGATAACAGATATGATGGGAATGAACACCACAGTTCAAGAAATCAAAAATACACTCGCAGCAAATAGCAGCAGATTAGAAGAGGTAGAGGAGAGAATTAGCAATGTGGAAGACAGTACATCAGAAATCAAACAGATAATAGAATTGATTGATAAAAAGATAGAAAAAATCCAGCTGGGACTTAGGGACCTGAATGACAATGCAAAACGCACAAACATATGTATTATAGGTATCCCAGAAGAAGAAGAGAAGGGGTGTTGCAGGAAATAATGGCTGAAAACTTCTCAAATGTAGTGGAAGAGACAGATGTACATATCTAAGAATCACAACACACCCCAAACATCATAAACCCCAACAGGCCCACCCCAAGACATATACTTATCAAATTATCCAATGCTCAAGACAAAGAGAAAATTCTAAAAGCAGCAAGAGAAAAGAAAACCATGACATACGAGGGAGGCTCCATAAGGTTAAGTGCTGATTTCTCATCTGAAATCATGGGGGCAAGAAGGCAGTGGTATGATACAGTCAAGGTACTAAAAGAAAACAATGTCCATCCAATATTACTCTACCCAGCTAAACTAGCATTCAAAAATGATGGAGAGTTCAAAATATTCACAGATAAACAGAAATTGAATGAGTATGCCAACAAGAAACCTCCCCTTCAAGAAATTCTAAAGGGAGATCTGCAGGAAGAAAGGAAAAACAGGACAGGCAGAGTTGGAGGAGAGTGTAAGAGCAACAAAAAAGACAAAAAGAGAAGAAAACAAACAAAATATGAAAACACAAGTCCAATCAAAATATGGCTAACATAAATAATTCCTTGAAAGTAATAACACTAAATGTCGATGGAATAAGCTCACCTATCAAAAGGTTCAGACTGGGACATTGAATAAGGAAATATGACCCAACTATATGCTGTCTACAAGAAACACATCTTAAATCCAGAGATTCATGGAGGCTGAAAGTGAATGGTTGGAAAACAAGCTTACAAGCAAAGAATAACTAAAAAAAGGCAGGAGTAGCTATATTAATATCAGACAAAATAGACTTTAAATGCGAAACAATTGTGAGAAATAAAGAAGGATACGACATACTAGTGAAAGGGACAACATCACAAGAAGAATGAACAATCATAAATGTTTATGCTCCTAACAAGGGCACCTCCAAATACATGAGGCAAAAACTGGAAAAACTAAGTGAAAGAATAGATGCCTCTACAATTATACTGGCAGATTTTAATACAACACTATCAACTCTGGACAGAACATCTCAAAAGAGAATCACTAATGAAACAAAATATTTGAACAGTATATTAGAGGAGCTGGATCTAATAGACATATACAGATCAAAACACCCAAATACAGCAGGATATACAATTTTCTCAAGTGCACATGGATCATTCTCCAAGATAGACCATATGCTAGGCCACAAAGAAAGGCTCAATGAATTCAGAAAGATTGAAATCATACAAAATAATATCTATGACCACAGTGGAGTGAAGCTGGAAATCTGCAAGGGCCAGCGGTCCAGATTTCACACCAAGATATGGAAATTAAACAGCACACTCTTAGAAAAACAGTGGGAAAAGGGGAAATCTCAAAAGAAATGATTAACTACCTTGAAACTAATTATAATGATAACACAACATACCAAAACCTATGGAATGCAGCAAAAGCAATACTGAGAGGGAAATTTATAGCCATAAGTTCATACATCAAAAAAGAAGAAAAAGAAAAAATTGAAGAACTAACTGCACATTTGGAGGAATTAGTAAAAAAAACAACAACAAAGTACCCCACAGGAAGAAGAAAGAAGGAAAGAACAAAGATAAGAGAAGAACTAAATGAAATAGAAAATAAGAAAGCACTTGAAAAGATAAACAAGACCAAGAGCTGGTTCTTTGAGAATTTCAATAAAATTGACAAACCCTTAGTGAGATAACAAAGAAAAAAAGGGAGAATATGCAAATACACAAAAGAAGAAATGAGAAAGGTGATATCACCACTGACCCCACAGAAATAAAGACTATCATAAGAGGATACTTTGAAAAACTATATTCCAACAAAAAACAATTCAGAGGAAATGGACTAATTCCTAGAAACACATAAGCAGCCTATATTGATGAAAGAAGATTTGATGACCTCAACAAACCAATCACAAATAAAGAAATAGAATCAGTCATTCAATATCTCCCAACTAAGAAGAGCCCAGGGCCAGATGGCTTCACAGGTGAATTCTACAAAACATTCTGGAAAGAACTAAGACCAATCCTCCTGAAACTCTTTCAAAAATTCAAAACAAAAGGAACATTCCTTAACTCATTCTATGATGCCAACATTACCCTAGTACCAAAGCCAAACAAAGGCACCACAAAAAAGGAAAATTACAGACCAATTTCTCTATTGAACCTAGATGCAAAAATGCTTAACAAAATACTTACTAATCGTATTCAACTACACATTAAAGGAATTACACACTATGACCAAGTGGGATTCATTCCAGGTATGCAAGGATGGTTCAACATAAGAAAATCAATCAATGTAATACACCATATAAACAGATTGAAGGAAAAAAACCACATGATTATTTCTATAGATGCAGAAAAAGCATTTGACAAAATATAGCACAATTTCTTGATAAAAACATTCCAAAAGATCAGAATACAAGGAAATTTTTTGAACATGATAAAGAGTATATATGAAAACTCCACAGCCAACATCATTTACAATGGTGAAATCCTAAAATCCTTCCCTCAAAGATCAGGAATAAGACAAGGATGCCCACTCTTTCCCCTTCTATTTAACATTGTCTTAGAAGTACTTGCTCGAGCACTGAGGCAAGAACCCAATATAAAGGCATTCAAATTGGAAAGGAAGAAGTCAAAATATCATTATTTGCACATGACATGATCCTATTCATAGAAAACCCTGAGCAGTCTACAACAAAGCTTCTAGAACTCATAAATGAGTTTAGTAAAGTCGCAGGTTATAAGATCAATGCACAAAAATCAGTAGCATTTCTGTACACCAATAATGAGCAAGATCAGTAGGAAATCAAGAAACAAATACCATTTACAATAGTCAATGAAAAAATCAAATAACTAGGAATAAATTTAAATAAAGATGTAAAGAACTTATACACAGAGAACTACACAAGATTGTTCAGGAAATCAAAGAAGACCTACATAAATGGAAGAATATTCCTTGTTCATGGATAGGAAGACTAAACATTAGTAAGATGTCTATCCTACAAAAACTGATCTACACATTCAATGCAATCCCAATAAAAATCAACACAGCCTTCTTTAAGGAACTAGAAAAACTAACTATGAAATTTATTTGGAAAGGAAAGAGGCTCCGAATAGCCAAAGACATATTGAAAAAGAAAAACGAAATTGGAGGAATCACACTACCTGACTTCAAAACATACTACAAAGCTACAGTAGTGAAAACAGCATGGTATTAGCATAAGGAGAGATACACAGACCAATGGAATCGAAGTGAAAGTTCTGATATAGAACCTCATATATATAGTCATATAATATTCGATAAAGCCACCAAACCCTCTCAACTGGGAGAGAATGGCCTATTCAACAAATGGTGCCTGGAGAACTGGATAGCCATATGTAGAAGAATGAAAGAGGATTACCATCTCACACCTTATACAAAATCAACTCAAGATGGATCAAAGACCTAAATATAAGAGCCAAGACCATAAAGATCTAGGAAAGCAGTGTAGGGAAACATCTACAGGACCTTGTAATAGGAAATGGCTTCATGAATATCACACCAAAAGCACAAGCTGCAAAAGAACTAATAGATAAATGGGACTTCCTCAAAATTAAACCCTTCTGCACCTCAAAGAAGTTTGTCAAGAAAGTAAAAAGGGAACCCACACAATGGGAGAAAATATTTGGCAACCATATATCTGATAAGAGACTTATAACTTGCATATATAAAGAACTCCTATATCTTGAAAATAAAAAGATAAACAACCCATTTAAAAAATGGGAAAAAGATTTAAACAGACACTTCTCCAAAGAAGAAATACAAATGGCTAAAAAGCACATGAAAAAATGCTCCAAATCTCTAGCTATCAGGGAAATGCAAATCAAAACTACAATGATATACCATCTTACTCTCATAAGATTGGCAGCTATGAAAAAAACAGAAGAATACAAATGCTGGAGAGGATGTGAAGAAAAGGGAACACTCATCCACTGCTGGTGGGAATGCAGAAGGATCCAACCATTCTGGAGGACAGTTTGGCGGTTTTTCAAAAAACTCACCATAGATTTGCCATATGACCCAGCAATTCCACTGCTGGGTATATCCCAGTAGAACTGAAAACAAGGACACAAACCGATATATGCACACCAATGTTCATAACAGCATTGTTCACTATCGCCAAAAGTTGGAATCGACCCAAATGCCCATCAATAGATGAATGGATCAATAAAATGTGGTATATACATACAATGGAATACTACTCGGCTGTAAGAACAAATACACTACAAACACACGTGATAACATGGATGAATCTTGAGAACCTTATATTGAGTGAAGCAACCCAGGCATTGAAGGACAAATACTACATGACCTCAATGATATGAAATAAGTAAACCAAGCTGCCTCAGATAGCTAGAGACTGGATGATATGCTTACAGGAAATCGGGGGGTAGAGGAAGGATGTAAGCTAACACCTACATGGGTGAAATCTATGATAAGGCTAGGTATGTATGTGTACAAGGAAGGGATAAAATGGGGGCATAGGGTTCCTTTAGGTGGAGCTTTGTGGGCTTGAGGGGGGTAGGGATCGGCGGATGGGTAATATTGTCCAAGAAATTAGGGGGAGGGTGGGGCAACCTACGAACATAGGAGTTTGTCAGGTGTTGGTTGAGAGTATAATGCTGAGAAAACCTTTTCAAGATATAATTAGGAAACTTATCTGTGTAAGATACTTAAAGGGGATAATCTGATGTAGGACAGACTCCTAGGGAATATGTGAATGCTCAATTTGCCAGAGTAGGTTATATCATTGTGTAGAGAGCCATATAATGAGAGAGAAGGTATACCCACATCCTGGGGAGGGCTAATCCCATCAAATAGAGGGAACTGCATCTCTCAAGGGAAATGCTGGCTCCCAGGGCATTAGGACAGTTGAGTATGTCAAGCCCCCGACACTGTTGCAAGTATCTCTGAACATGGCTCCTCAGGAAATGAAGATTGACTGTCACTGTGGGCTCTAAGAGGAGGGAGAAATAGATATTGAATAGATGGAACCAACGTAACTGTGAGGGCAATAGATGTGTTTCACCAGAGTATGCAAGGATGGATATAAAACACGTAATATTACACCAAAAACATATAGGGGTGACAGGCTAATAATGTAAGTCATAATGTAAAACATAGGATAACTAAAAATTTAGAAAATTGTATAGCCTAAACTATAAACCACAATGTAAACACAAATGTTACCTTGTTTGAAAGCTATTGTGTCAATATCTGTACATAAGTTTCAATAAATATGGTATGAATATGTTAAAAGATTATTGCTGTGGAAGGGAAAAGGTTTTATATTGGATATGTGAGAGTACTGTATATTGTATATATGAATTACTGTGATCTAAAAGTCTTGTGAAGATAAGCTTAATAATTAGGAAAAAAGAAAAGAGAAAGATAGGATGTAGAATTTCTCCAAATTAATATGTATTCTATATCTAACCTTTAAACTCATCACTATATTCCATTTTACTATTAAGGGAACTTGGCATTTTATTGGGCTTCACTTTTTAGGAAGTTTTGGATCATAGAGTAGTTCAACAATGGCAGCGGAGGTATAGTGGTATGGGATGTTATTGACAGGAGACATATGGTTGACAGAGAGATATACAGGGCATGTGTCTGGGGTGCATGGAAATGTTTGGATATATTCATAGTGGAAACAATTAAAAACAACAGCTGGGGGGTGCTGGGTTGCTGGTTGGGGGGGCTCTGTCACGGTCCCTAGGGGAGAAGCGGCAGTCCCTCGGGGTCCAACGGCAAGGTCCAGGAAGGAATGAGGGTCCAACAGTGAGCCCCTGATACTAATGACTATGCCTGTGAGCCTATACACCTGAAATAAGAACAAAGCCTAGAGCAGCACTGTGCCTAAGAGTTTCCTCCTGACAGCCTCCATGTTACCCAAATGTGGCTGGTCTCAAAGCCAAACTCAGCATGTAAAGGCACAGCCTTCCCCCCAGCGTGGGACATGACACCAGGGATGAGCCTCCCTGGCACCGAGGGATTACTACCAAGTACCAGCTGATGATGTAACTAGAAATGACCTTGAATAAAAGGTTCAACTCAGACTAGCAGAATATCCCTGTCTACATCTAATAGCAGGAGTTAAAAATGCTTTTTGACCTAAATCAAGGGCGAAATGGAAAGGACAAATGAGTTTATATGGCTATGAGTCTCTAAAAAAGAGTCTGGAGGTTGTCAGAAGGATTGCCCTTATGCACACCTGAGCAGAGTCTCAGAGACAGATAAAGTAGATACAACCCCAGTATTGGCTCTTCTGAGGGCTAAAAAGACCCACAGGTTTTATGGTCATGGCAGATGGAGTTCACTGCCATGTCAGTTGGCCCTTCTTTGGAGTTGGTGTTTCTGCATGATGGAGCAGGACTCAGATGTGATCTCCTTTCACAAGCCTTTCCTGTTACTTTAGCAGAATTTTAGTTGGTGCTGGGTTTTAAGATATATCTAGGGGATCTGAATCTCTGGACTGACAATATGATAGCCAGGCCCTGAGCCTCAATAGACTTCAGCTCCTACACTCTGGTTTATTGGACTTACCGCATTCAGCTAACATGGAGGTGAAGAAGGTTAACCACCACACCATGGAGCCAAGAGTGCCTACAACTGAAAGCAGGAGGATTGCATTCAGTATCCATGTGGAATCTAAGCCCCCTCTTGACATAGAGGTGGAATGGATACAACCAATCCAAGGTCCACAGGATGGAGGAATACAGTAAGGATTAGAGTGGACTTACTGATATTCTATTCATGAACTATTGTGGTTAGTAATAGAGAAAATGTGGCATTGGTGTGGAAAAAGTGGCCATGGTTGCTGCTGGGTGCAGGGAATGGGAGGAAGAGATGAGATGTGGAGGCATTTTTGGGACTTGGAGTTGTCCTGGGTGGTGATGCAGGGACAGTTACCAGACATTGTAGATCCTCCCATGGCCCACTGGATGGAACGTGGGAGAGTGTGGGCTATGATGTGGACCATTGACCATGAGGTGCAGCGATGTCCAGAGATGTATTCACCAAATGCAATGGATGTGTCAAGATGATGGGTGAGAGTGTTGCCGTGGGGGGAGTGGTGGGGTGGGGGCAGTGAAGGGTGAATGGGGACCTCATATTTTTTAATGTAATATTTTTAAAAAATGAATTAAAAAATAAAATTAAAAAAATAAATAATCAACCACAAGAAGATAGGAAGAAAAATGGATGAGACAATTGTAGAACAGATAGCAAAATGGTAGACTTAAACTCAACCATATCAATTAAATTTCAAATATAAACAATCTATAAATTCCATGTAAAAGTAAAAAATTGTAGTTCTAAATAAAAATATAGACCCCAGTACATACCATTTATTGGAAATTCAGTTTAAATATGCAGACACATATGGTTGAATATAGATAGCAGAAAAAATACACCACATAACCAGTAAACATTAAAAAAATCTGGTGTGGTTATATTGATATTAGGCAAAGCAAACTTAAATATAAGAAGAATTTGCATGGAAAAATAGATTTATTCATAGAAGTACCCTTGTCAATTAATCAAGAAGCTATAATAATCCAAAATGTGTTTACATATAATAATAGAGCTTTAAGGTACATGAAGCAAAAATGGTGAGAACCAAAGGGAGAACAGAAAAACCTATAATCATAGTAGAAGATTTTAACACCATTTTCCTAGAAATTGAAGATGTAAACATAAAGTGAAAAGGACATAGAAAACTTGAAAATCACAATGACACTACTTGAACCAGTTGACATTTATAGAAAAATCTGACTAAAGAATGCAGATTCTTCACAAGTTTAGAGAGAAGATTCACCAAGATAACAATATCCTAGGCCATGAACCAAGTTTCAATAAATTCAAGAGGACTGCATAGAATATTCTCTGATATAATGGAGTTAAATCAGAAATTGATAACAATAAAATCTAGAAAGGCTCCAGTCTCTTCCCCCACATGTATGGAACACATTTCTTAATAGCCTCCAGGTCAAATGGGATAAATCTCAAAAGAAATTAGAAAATATATATAGTTTGTGATGTACTGGGGCTGGGGATTGAACCTAATACCTCTATGTGGGAAGCTGGTGCTCAACTACTCAACTATATCAGCTTCCCCACATTAGTTTTTCTATATATTTCTTTGTTATTTGTTTTGTTTTTAGGAGGTACCAGGGATGAAACCTGAGACCTCATATATGGGAAGCAGGCAATCAACTACTAGAACTACACCTACTCCCCAGGAAATACTTTTAACTGAAATATAATAAAAATATGGATCAAAATATGGTGACTCAAGCAGTATGATTTTTGCTTCCAAGCATGAATGAGAAATTGCTCCATGACTTTTCTTCCTTCTGTAAACAAATAGAAATCTGGACAAAATATATGAAACAACTCTTAAGTGACTGAATAACAGGCAACATGAAATTGTGATCCATGAAAAAAAGAAAAACAAACAAGTGAGTTGAGCCCTACTATCATTCTAGTATTGCTCTTAGAGGTAATTTCTGGATTGTAGCACAAAGAAGGGAACTCAAAAACTACTCAGTTGCCTTGATGAGTTGCAGTGACAGATATTGCTGTTTTAGTATTTGGCTTAAAAGCAAATTGTGCATATGTATGGTATAACATTGCAAGGTGGCACAATGGAAAATGACAAGAGAAGGGGTGCTGTGATAAGAACAATTCACAGAGGACACAATATGCTGGAAATCATTCAATTTTCCATAAGTCAAAATGGAAAAAAAATTGTTGAATCTAGAGAAAACCAGTAGCTACCCTAGAAGGGTCACAACTTACTAGCAGGCATAGATTAAACCTGAAATAAAATATAGTCTATTATTTCCCAGAAGAAAAGCTTAAAAATATGGATTGAAAGGATCTTGCTGATCCATTAGTGGCTTAATTCCTGTCCGGAAAAAAATCCATCACTCCTTATAGTAATACAACAAAATAAAGTACTTGACAATGTAAAATTAAAAAATATATCTGATATGCTATAAAAATTACTAGACATGTGAAGAAGTGCAATACTTAATCCAAAAAAATGGAGAAAAGTTAATCATTAGGAATGGACCAAGAAATGGCATAGATGGTATAATTAGCAGACAATGACTTTAAATCAGTGGCTATATATATGGTAAATATGTAAATATGTAAACAGACTTAAAGAAAAGAAGAACATAAATGGATAATATTAAAAAGGATCAAATCTAACTTCTAGAAATGAGAAGTACAGCATCTAAAGTGAAAATTTCACAGTGTGAGATTAACAGTTAATCAAACCCCATGGAAGATGAGATCAGTGCAATTATAGGCATAGCAATGAAGACTATCCAAAATGAAGCACAGGTAAAAAAAAAAAAAAGATCAGAGCCACTGGCCCATGTGCAGTGCTGACGCATGCAAGGAGTGCTGTGCCATGCAGTGGTGTCCCCTGCCTAGGGGAGCCCCATGCACAAGGAGTGCACCCCATAAGGAGAGCCACCCAGGGTGAAAGAAAGTGCAGCCTGCCCAAAAATGGCACTGCACACATGGAGAGCTGACACAAGATGACACACAAAAAGAAACACAGATTCCCACTGCTCTTGATAAGGATAGAATCAGTCACAGAAGAACACACAGTGAACGAACACAGAGAGCATACAACTGGTGGGGGGGGGGGGAGAGAAATAAATAAAAATTAATTCTTAAAAAAAAACTATCAAACAATCAAACAAACTTGTAATCAGAGTCTCCAAAGGAGAGAAGAGAAAAGGAATGTAAAAATATTTGAAAGAATATGACCAAACATATTCTAAATTTGATGCAAATTATAAACTCACAGACCCGAGAAAGTCATTTGCCTTAGCAGCATAAACACAAACAAAAACTCAACAAGGAATATTATACTCAAATTTCTGAAGTCTGGTAATAAACAGATAATATTAAAACCGGCATGGGGGAAATATACTTTACGTACAGAGTAACAGATATAACAATAAAAACTGACTCCACATGTGAAATCATGCAGGGCAGAAGGAAACAGAATACCATTTTATAATACTGAAGGAAAAAAAACTAGCATTGCAGATTCAGACACCCAGTGAAAACATCAATAAAAAATTATGAAATAAATATTTTTGAGAGACTTTATCACATGCACCTCAGGAAATTTTGAAAAAAATTTCTCCAAGGAGAAAGAAAAAAATACCAGATTGCACCTTTAACTTCAGAAAGGAATGAAGACTGTTAGTAATGGTAAATGTGGATAAGTATAAAGAGATTTTTTTTTATATTTCTTCATATCATTGATTCTTTAAAGCAAACATAGTAACAGTATATTTTGAGGATTATAACAAGTAGTAATAAAACAACAGCATTAGCACAAAGGACAGAACAGGAAAAAGGGAGTATGCTATTGAAAGGATTTTACATTACACGTAAAGTGATATAATTTGAAGGAAGATGATGATAAGGTAAAGATGAATATTGCAACTTTAGACTAAAAAATAAGAAATAAACAAATATAAAAATTCCAGGGAAGTATAGCTAATATGATGACAGTGGAAATAAATTAGAATACTAAAATTACATTAAATTAATAGAAAACAAGGCAGGAGAAGAGGAACAGGGGAATGAGATCAAACTAACAAATAGCAAAATGGTACACTTAATGCCAACCTTGTCAATAATTACACTAAACATTAGTGGTTTAAAAACCCTAATGGAAAAGCAGAGATTGTGTAACTAGATTAAAAAAAGTAAACTCAACTTTACTCTAATAAAAAGAGAAAACATTTAAATATAAAGGCACATACAGGTTGATGGAAAAAGGATGGAAAATGATAAACCATGGATGGTGGATTGAATTATGCCCCCAAATTTAGACACAATCTTGGTCTAGATATATATTCCTGTGGATGAGAATCCATTGTAAATAGGATCGCTTGAAGATGTTATTTTTATTTAAGATTTGACCTAACTGAATGAAAATAGATCTTGCTCCAGACTGTATTGCTTTATAAGAAGAAATTCAAACATACTGTGAGAAAGCCACAGGGAAGACCTGGAAGCTGGAAGTCAATGGAACCCAGAAGAGAAAGACAAGGACATTGCCATCTGATGGGAAAGCTAAGGAACTCAAGGACGGCTGGCCTGCCAGAATGCTACCAATTATGGGAAGAATTATGCCTTCTAGCCTTAGAACTTTGAACCAATAAATTCCTGTTGCAAAGTCAACCTACTTGGTGATATTTGTCTTAGAAGCTGACAAACTGAACATTGGAGTGGCTATATTAAAAAAAGTAACATTCAGAACAAGAGATATTAACAGGGAACAAGAAGGGAATTTCATGGTAAAGAAGTAAATTCATTGAGAAGACAAGAATCCTAAATTTGTATGCACCAATTAATAGAGCTTCCAAATTCATAAAGCACAAACTGACCAAACTGAAAGGAGAAATAGACAAATATATAAATATAGTTGGAGGTTTCAACATTCTTATCAAAATAGGGAATAAAAGACATAGACAGAAAAATAAATAAGGTTATAGAAAATTTCAATAACACTGTTCTTCAACTTGACCAAGTTAAGACTTATAGAACATTCTCCCAACAACTGTAGAATGTACAATGTTTCAAGTGTACATTGCATGTTGATTAATATAGACCATATGCTAGGACATATATGAATCAAGTAATAATAGGGTGTATTCTCAGACAACAATGGAATGAAACAAAAAATCAAGAAGAGAAAGGGGTCTTGAAAAATCCATAAATATTTGAAATCAAATGAACACTTTTAAAGAATGCATCAAAAATGAATAAATTGCACAAGAAGTTTAAAATTTTAACACTAAAGAAAGAATACATAACAAACACACGTGATAACATGGATGAATCTTGAGAACCTTATGTTGAGTGAAGCAACCCAGGCATTGAAGGACAAATATTACATGACCTTTCTGATAGGAAATAAGTAAACCAAGCTGTCTCAGAGAGCTAGAAACTGGATGATAAACTTAAAGGAATTCGGGGGTAGAGGAAGATTGCAAACTGACACCTACATGGGTGAAATCTATGATAAGCTGGAGGTAAGTATTTGTACAGGGAAGAGATAAAATGGGGGAATAGGGTGACCTTTGGGTGGGGCTTTGTGGGCCTGAGGGGGGCTAGGGATGGGAGGATGGGTAATATTACCCAAGAAATTGGGGGGAGGGGGAGGCAACATATGAACATAGGATATTGTCAGGTATTTGGTTGAGAATATAATGCTGAGAAAACTTTTTTGAAAATATATTAAGGAATGTTACCTGTTGAAGATGCTTAAAGGGGATAATTCAACGCAGGACAGACTCCTAGGGAGTATGAGAATGCTCATTTTGCCATAGCGGGTTATATCATTGGATAGAGACCCATATAATGAGAGTGAAGGAATACCCACATCCTGGGGAGGACTGATGTTCTCAAATAGAGGGATTTGTATCTCTCAAGAGAAAGGGTAGCTCCCAGTGCATTAGGGCAGTTGAGCATGTCAAGCCCTCAACACTGTTGCAAGTATCTCTGAACATGGCCCTTGAAGCAATGAATATTGACTGTCATTGTGGGCCCTAAGGGGAGGGGAAAAGAGGTATTGAATAGATGGAATCAATGTAACTGTGTGGGCAATAGAAGTGTTCCACAAGATTATGCAAGGATAGATATGACATGTTAAATTGCACCAAAAATATATAGGGGCTGACAGACTAAAATGTAAATCATAATGTAAAACATAAGATAACTAAAATTTTAGAAAATTGTATAGTCTAAAATATAAACCACAATGTAAACCCAAATGTTACCTTGTTTGCAAGATATTGTCTCAATATCTGTACATTAGCTTCAGTAAATATAGTATGAATATGTAAAAAGATTATTGCTGTGGAAGGGAAAAGGGTTTTATGTTAGATATGTTGGAGTACTGTATATTGTATATATGAATTACGGTGATCTAAAAATTTGTGGGAGGTGGGGCAAGATGGCGTCTGAGTGAACGCACTTCATAATCTCTCCTGCAAAGAAGTGGCTGAGTAGGGTTGGAGTCCTGCTGGACCGGGCTGTTTCAGGTGCTTGCAGGGCAGGAGGTGTCTGGACATCAATTTAGTGGGACCGTGACAGAGGAGATTCCTACAAGAGGTAGAATTTTGGGTCTCTTTCACAGAGGTTGGTGTTGTGGGTGGGACCCTTACCTCTGGGGCTTGTGGCCCAACAGCGGTGATTCCTAAAGGCTTTGCTAGCTGGGGAGTTCCCAAGCCCTGAGCGGGCTGATTTGGGGGCTTGCAGGGTGGAAGGTGTCTGGAAGTCTATTTGGTGAGACAGTGACAGAGGAGATTCTTGTGAGAGGTGGAATTTTGGGTTTCTGACATGTAGGTAAGAGGTTCTGGGTGGAGCCCCTACCCCTAGGGCTGGCATCTGGGTCATGGTGATCCTTGGGATCTTTGTTCTGTGGGGTGTTCCCAAACCCTGAGCAGGCTGTTTCGGGGGCTTGCAGGGCAGGAGGTGCCTGGATGTCAATTTGGTGAGACAGTGAGAGAAGAGATTTTTGTGAGAGGTGAAATTTTGGGTTTCTGACATGGAGGTCAGAGGTTGTGGGCGGGAACCCTTCCCCTAGGGCTGGTTCCCAGCTGCGGGGATTCCCTGAAGGCTGTGTTGTCCTGTGGTGCTCTCAGGCCCCCTGATAACCAGATGCGTGGTTCCCAGGTCTGTGTCCCCTAAACGTGATGGCCCATGCTCCAGAGAATCACACACCTTGAGTCTGCAATATCACAGACTTCCCATCCCTGAATCCACCACACAAGAGGTCCATCTGAGGTCCTTGATTACCCTAGTGCTTGGTGTTTGTGTTTTCTTTTCTCTCTCTCTCTCCTTGAACTTGGAGGGTCATATCAGTTGTCTTGGGGAGAGTCTAGGAAGAATGGAGAGGTGAATCTGCTGAGAAAGCCCAATTTACCTAAACATCCTGGGATAGGAAACTTGGTCTGGGAAAAGGTGGAGTCAGAAAATCAATTAGAACTCTCCTAGCACACCTAAGGGTGAGGGACTATAGGAGGTGCTTTCCAAGCTTCAAGTAGCACATTTGGGGTTTCTGGTGAGTTGTAGGTGCTCTCACACTGGAAATAAAGAGTCTTAGTCTCCTGTGTTGAGCTGGTTCAACATGGACCTACTTGAATCTCCTACCGGATGTCTCAGGCAGCTTTCCTGCTGCCTTGGGAGAGAGAAGTGAGGAAAGGAGAAAGGGGGAAGGTCAGATCCCTAAGTGTATTATTTAATTGCAAAGAGAATTCCGAGCTTAAAACTTTTGTTGTTTTTTTTTTTTTTGTCTTGGTTGCTAATACTGCATTGTCTCCTGGTCTTTTCTCCCGTTCTACCCCCAAAGTCCTTTTTCATTTATTTAGTTTTTTCCTCTTTTTCTTTTTCTTGCTTGTTTACCCCCCTTTTCTGTGTGCACCCCCTTTTTCTCTTCTCTTTTTTTTTCTTTTTTCTCTATTTCTTCTCATTTTCTTTTCTTTTCTTTATATAGTAGGTGCTGCAGGGAGTGCTTCACACTTGCTGTGTTTCATCATCCTCCATTTCCTCTTTTCTGCATGTATTGATTTTGGCCACGTACACTATCCCCTTTCCCCTACATCTTTCTATCCTCCAACATCTACTGTTTTTCTCACATTCTACCTCCCTTTCTTTGGCCCCCAAATTGTCTGATTTTAATTTTTTATACCTTTGTTCTGTTTTCTGTCTTTTATCCACTCTTGATACTATTTTCTTTCATTTCTCTTTCCCTCTCTCATGAAAACACTGGCTTTTCAATTCATACTATATTGCTCCCCATATTCAGTTGACTATCTCATTATAGGTACTATAATTACTGCTATAACTCTACACAATTTACATGAGTCTAATATCCATTCCCCCAGATCTCACATTGTTGCTCTGTTAACATTTATTACCAATACTACTTCATACATTTTCTTTTCTTTCTGATTTTGCTTTCCCTGGCCCTAATATTTTCCTTCAAAGGTAAATTAGCCAGAAACAAGAAAATAGAGAAAGAAGAACAAAGGGACAAAGAGAAGACATAACACTTACATACGAACAACAACTAATTAATCCCCAAGACTAGACAAAGAAGCTAAGGAACTGATTAAACCCATCAAGATAAAATGATGACCAGACAGCAACAAAAAACTACAAACCAAATCAATATCAGGAAAACATGGCTGAACCCAATGAACAAACTAAAAACCAGGAAAGGGAGCAGAATATTGGACAAGAAATTAAAGATTTCAAAACATATATGACAGACGACCTTAATGAAATAAAGGAAGAGATTTACAATATGAAGAAAACACTTGGAGAGGAAATTGCAGACATATGCAAAAAGATAAGAGATACGCAAAAGAAACCAAAAATACACTCTCAGCAAAGAGCGGCAGATTAGAAGTGGCAGAGGAGAGAATTAGCGATGTGGAAGACAGTACATCTGAAATCAAACAGATAGTAGAATTGATGGATAAAAAGATAGAAAAAATCCAGCTAGGACTTAGGGACCTGAATGACAATGCAAAATGTACAAACATACGTATTATAGGCATCCCAGAAGGAGAAGAGAAGGGAAAGAGGTCAGAAGGCGTGTTGCAGGAAATAATGGCTGAAAACTTCCCAAATCTACTGAGAGAGACAAATGTACATGTCCAGGAAACACAACGCACCCCAAACATCATAAACCCGAACAGGCCCACTCAAGATATATATTTGTCAAATTATCCAACACTCAAGACAAAGAGAAAATTCTTAAAGCAGCAAGAGAAAAGAAAGCCATCACATACAAGGGAGGCTCCATAAGATTAAGTGCTGATTTCTCATCTGAAAACATGGAGGCAAGAAGGCAGTGGTATGATATAGTTAAGGTACTAAAAGGAAAAAATTTCCACCCTAGAATACTCTATCCAGCTAAACTAGCATTCAAAAAGGATGGAGAGTTCAAAATATTCACAGATAAACAGAAATTGAAAGAGTATGCCAACAAGAAACCTACCCTTCAAGAAATTCTAAAGGGAGTTCTGCAGGAAGAAAGGAAAAAACAGGACAGGCAGAGTTGGAGGAGATTGTAAGAACAACAAAAAAGACAAAAAGAAAAGAAAAAAAAACAAAATATGACAAACAGAAGTCCATCAAAACATGGTTAACATAAATAATTCCTTGAAATTAATAACACTGCATTTCAATGGACTAAACTCACCTATGAAATGATTCAGACTGGGACATTGGATAAAGGAAATATGACCCATCTATATGCTGTCTAAAAAAGACACATCTTAGACCCAGATATTCATGGAGGCTGAAAGTGAATTGTTGGAAAACAATTTTACAAGCAAACAATAAGCAAAAAAAAGGCAGGAGTAGCTATATCAATAACAGAAAAAATAGACTTTAAATGCGAAACAATTGTGAGAGACAAAGAAGGATACTAAATTTTAGTGAAAGGGACAATCCCTCAAGAAGAACGAACAATCATAAATATTTATGCTCCTAACAAGGGTGCCTCTAAATATGTGAGGCAAACAATGGAAAAACTAAGCGAAAGAATAGATGCTTCTACAATTATAGTGGGAGATTTTAATACACCACTATCAACTCTGGACAGAACATCTCAAAAGAGAATCACAAAGAAACAAAACATTTGAAAAGTATACTAGAGGAGGTGGATCTAATAGACATATACAGATCATTACACCCAAATACAGCAGGAGATACATTTTTCTCAAGTGCACATGGATCATTCTCCAAGATAGACCATATGCTAGGCCACAAAGAAAGGCTTAATGAATTCAGAAAGATCAAAACCATACAAAATAATATCTCTGACCACAGTGGAGTGAAGCTGGAAATCTGCAAGGGACAGAGGCCCAGATTTCAAACCAAGATATGGAAATTAAACAGCACACTCTTAGAAAAACAGTGGGAAAAGAGGAAATGGAAAAAGAAATCAATAACTACCTTGAAACAAATGATAATGATAACACAACATACCAAAACTTATGGGATGCAGCAAAAGCAGTATTGAGAGGGAAATTTATAGCCATAAATTAATACATCAAAAAAGAAGAAAGAGCAAAAATTGAAGAACTAACTGCATATTTGGAGGAATTATTAAAAAAACAACAAAGTATTCCCACAGGAAGAAGAAAGAAATAGCAAAGATAAGAGCAGAACTAAATGAAATAGAAAATAAGAAAGCACTTGAAAAGATAAACAAGACCAAGAGCTGGTTTTTTGAGACAATCAATAAAATTGACAAACCTTTAGTGAGACTAACAAAGAAAAAAAGAGAGAAGATGCAAATACACAAAATAAGAAATGAGAAAGGCGATATCACCACTGACCCCACAGAAATAAAGACTATCATAAAAGGATACTTTGAAAAACTATATTACAACAAAAATGACAATTCAGAGGAAATGGACAAATTCCTAGAAACACATAAGCAGCCTATATTGACGAAAGAAGAAATTGATGATCTCAACAAAGTAATCACAAGTAAAGAGATGGAATCAGTCATTAAAAACCTCCTATCTAAGAAGAGCCCAGGGCCAGACGGCTTCACAGGTGAATTCTTCCAAACATTCCAGAAAGAACTAACACCAATACTGCTGAAACTCTTCCAAAAATTCGAAACAGAAGGAACATTGCCTAACTTATTCTATGATGCCAACATTACCCTAGTACCAAAGCCAAACAAAGACACCACAAGAAAGAAAAATTACAGACCAATATCTCTAATGATCCTAGACACAAAAATACTTAACAAAATACTTGCTAATCGTATTCAACAACACGTTAAAGAATTATACACCACGACTAAGTGAGATTCATTCCCGGTATGCAAGGATGTTTCAACATAAGAAAATCAATCAATGTAATACACCATATAAACAGATAGCATGAAAAAAAAAATCACATGATTATATCTATAGATGCAGAAAAAACATTTGTTAAAATACAGCACCCTTTCTTGATAAAAACACTCCAAAAGATCAGAATACAAGGAAATTTTTTGAACATGATAAAGAAAATATATGAAAAACTGACAGCCAACATTGTTTACAATGGAGAAATCCTAAAATCCTTCCCTCTAAAGTCCGGAACAAGAGAAGGAGGCCCACTGTCTCCCCTTCTATTTAACATTGTCTTAGAAGTACTTGCTCGAGCACTGAGGCAAGAACCAGATATAAAAGGCATTCAAACTGGAAAGGAAGAAGTCAAAATTTCATTATTTGCACATGACATGATCCTATACATAGAAAAACCTGAGAGGTCTACAACAAAGCTTCTAGAACTCATTAATGAGTTTAGTAAAGTCGCAGGTTATAAGATCAATGTGCAAAAATCAGTAGCATTTCTGTACACTAATAACGAGCAAGATCAGGAGCAAATCAAGAAAAAAATACCATTTACAATAGTAAATTAAAAAATCAAATATTTAGGAATAAATTTAATTAAAGATGTAAAAAAATGTATACACTGAGAACTATACAAGACTGTTCAAGGAAATCAAAGAATACCTAAACAAATGGAAGAATATTCCCTGTTCATGGATGGGAAGACTAAATATTATTAAGATGTCTATCCTACCAAGGCTGATATACACATTCAATGTAATCCCAATAAAAATCAACACAGCCTTCTTTAAGGAACTAGAAAAAATAACTATGAAATTTATTTAGAAAGGAAAGAGGTCCCTAATAGCCAAAGGCATATTGAAAAAGAAAAACAAAATTGGATGAATTACACTACCGGACTTCAAAACATACTACAAAGCTACAGTAGTGAAAACAGCATGGTATTGGCATAATGAGAGACACACAGACCAATGGAATCGAATTGTAAGTTCTGATATAGAACCTCACATATATAGCCATACAATATTTGATAAAGCCACCAAACCCTCTCAACTGGGAGAGAATGGCCTATTCAACAAATGGTGCCTGGAGAACTGGATAGCCATATGTAGAAGAATGAAAGAGGATTACCATCTCACATCCTATACAAAGATCAACTCAAGATGGATCAAAGACCTAAATATAAGAGCCAAGACCATAAAGACTTTTGAAAGCAGTGTAGGGAAACATCTACAAGACCTTGTAATAGGAAAGGGCTTCATGAACATCACACCAAAAGCACAAGCAGCAAAAGAACAAATAGATAAATGGGACTTCCTCAAAATTAAACCCTTCTGCACCTCAAAGAAGTTTGTCAAGAAAGTAAAAAGGGAACCCACACAATGGGAGAAAATATTTGGCAACCATATATCTGATAAGAGACTTATAACTTGCATATATAAAGAACTCCTATATCTTGAAAATAAAAAGATAAACAACCCATTTAAAAAATGGGAAAAAGATTTAAACAGACACTTCTCCAAAGAAGAAATACAAATTGCGGTCACCCCTCGGGCTGAAGTGTGGTTTGCTGGCCTGGCAGGGGAGCGGCCGCGGTAGGCCTAATTCCGCTGCCCCCATAATAGGGTGGCTGGTCGGACTCACCGCCACCCCTGAAGGAAGCTCGGCATGGGCGCAGAGTGCCCTCGGGTCTCCCCTTCTCGGCAGCCATGCTTCCGCGGCCGCCCCTCCTCCCAGATGGCGCCACCCGATGCCTTGTGGGGCGGCACCCTTCTTCTTCCTTCTCCCTGCGCAGGCGCAGGGCAGAAAATTCCAGTCTGCCCTTTTCCCCTCCTCCGACAGCAGCAACAGCCAGGTGTGGGCGGAAAAATCCAGCCCACCCTTTTCCCCTCCCCCGACAGCAGCAACAGCCAGGTGTGGGCGGAAAAATCCAGCCCGCCCTTTTCCCTTCCCCCGACAGCAGCAACAGCCAGGCGTGGGCGGGAAACTCAAGTCTGCCCTCCACCCCAGCAACAGCAGCCACCAATCCCTAAACCCTGCACCTTCCCCCAGCAACAGCGACAGCCAATCTCTAACCACCACCCCTCCCCCGTCCGGTACCGCCCACTGACCTTTTGCCGGCAACCAATCAGAACAGGGCATGGCTTCGACCAATCAGCCTTCCCCAGCCCCTATAAAACTGTTGCCTCTCCCTCAGTAAAGTGGACTTGTGTGTTTACCTTGTCTCCGCGGTAGTTCTTCTGCCGTGCGCCCTCCAGTCCTGAGAGCCCCCGACAAGGGCCTGGCCTCCCTTGTCCCCAGTTCGTTGCCTGCTTCTCCGGGTGACCCCTTCGTCGCCGGCTTCTCCGGGCGACCCCGTCAGCCGAACCGCGCAACCCCTTGTGAGACCGATCCCTCGTCTGCTGCCGGACCGACCCCTCGTCCCAAGTGGGACCGACCCTTCGTCCCAAGTGGGACCGACCCCTCGTCCAGAGCTGGACCGACCCCTCGTCCGCAGCCAGACCCCACCTCTACCGACCGAGCAAGCCGCCGCACAAATGGCTAAAAAGCACATGAAAAAATACTCCAAATCTCTAGCTATGAGGGAAATGCAAATCGAAACTACAATGAGATACCATCTTACTCCCATAAGATTGGCAGCTATGAAAAAAAACAGAGGAATACAAATGCTGGAGATGGTGTGAAGAAATGGGAACACTCATCCACTGCTGGTGGGAATGCAGAAGGATCCAACCATTCTGGAGGACAGTTTGGCGGTTTCTCAAAAAACTAACCATAGATTTGCCATATGAACCAGCAATACCGCTGCTGGGTATATACCCAGCAGAACTGAAAACAAGGACACAAACCAGTATATGTACACCAATGTTCATAGCAGCATTGTTCACTATCACCAAAAGTTGGAATCAACCCAAATGCCCACCAACAGATGAATGGTTCAATAAAATGTGGAATACTACTCGGCTTTAAGAAGAAATACACTACAAACACACGTGATAACATGGATAAATCTTGAGAACCTTATGTTGAGTGAAGCAATCCAGGCATTGAAGTACAAATACTACATGGACTCAATGATATGAAATAAGTTAACCAAACTGCCTCAGAAAGCTAGAGACTGGAAGATAGGCTGCAGGAAATTGGGGGGTAGAGGAAGGATATAAACTGGTATCTACATGTGGGAATCTATGATAAGCTGGAGGTAAATATGTGTATAAGGAAGGGATAAAATGGGGGCATAGGGTTATCTTTAGGTGAGGCTTTGTGGGCTTGAGGGGGACTAGGGATGGGCAGATGGGTAATATTGCCCAAGAAATTGGGGGGAGGGTGGGGAATATATGAACATAGGAGAATATCAGGTGTTGATTGAGAGTATAATGCTGAGAAAACCTTTTCAAGATATAATTAGGAAAGTTACCTGTTTAAGATACTTAAAGGGGATAATCTGATGTAAGACAGACTCCTAGGGAATATGTGAATGCTCATTTTGCCAGAGTGGGTTATACCATCGGGTATAGACCTATATAATGAGAATAAAGGTAAACCCACATCCTGGGGAGGACTAATGTAATCAAATGGAGGGAACTGTTTCTCTCAAGAGAAATGGTGGCTCCAAGGGCATTAGGGCAGTTGAGCAAGTCAAGCCCTCAACACTGTTGCAAGTATCTCTGAACATGGCTCCTCATGAAATGAAGATTGGCTGTTATTGTGGGCCCCAAGGGGAGGAGGAAATAGATATTGAATAGATGGAACCAACGTAACTGTGAGGGCAATAGAAGTATTTCACAAGAGTACACGAAGATGGATATAAAACATGTAATATTGCACCAAAAATATATAGGCGTTGACAGACTAATAATGTAAATCATAATGTAAAACATAGGATAACTAAAAATTTAGAAAATTGTATAGCCTAAACTATAAACCACAATGTAAACACAAATGTTACCTTGTTTGAAAGCTATTAGCTCAATATCTGTACATCAGTTTCAGTAAATATGGTATGAATATGTTAAATGATTATTGCTGTGGAAGGGTAAAGATTTTATATTGGATATGTGGGAGTACTGTATATTGTATATATGAATTACTGCGATCTATGGCTCCTGTGAAGAGAAGCTCAATAATTAGGAAAAAAGAAAAGAAAATGATAGGATGTAGAATTTTTCCAAATCAATATGTATCCGATATCTAACCTTTAAACTCATCGCTATATTCCATTTTACTATTAAGGGAACCTGGCATTATATTGGGCTTCACTTTTCAGGAAGTTTTGGATCACAGAGTGGTTCAACAATGACAGTGGAGGAATACTGGTACGGGATGTTATTGACAGGGTACATAGAGTTGACAGGGAGTTAAACAGGGCATATGTCTGGGGTGCATGGAAATGTTTGGATATACTCATAGTGGAAACAATTGAAAACAACAGCCGGGGGGGTGCTCAGTTCCTGGCCAGGGGGGCTCTGTCTTGATCCCTAGGGGATCAGCAGCAGTCCCCCAGGTGCAACAGCAAAGACCAGGAAGCAATGAGGGTCCAACAGTGATTCCCTGATACTAATGACAATGCTTGTGAGCCTATACACCTGAAATAAGAACAAGGCCTAGAGCAGAACTGTGCCTAAGAGTTCCCTCCTGACAGCCTCCGTGTTACTCAAATGTGGCCAGTCTCAAAGGCAAACTCAGCAAGTAAATGCACTGCCTTCCACCCAAGTGGGACATGACACCCGGGGATGAGCCTCCCTGGTGCTGAGGGATCACTCCCAAGTACCAGCTTATGACGTAAGTAGAAAATGAACTTGAATAAAAGGTTCAATGTGGACCAGCAGAATATCCCTGTCTACATATAGTAACAGGAGTTAAAAATGCTTTTGGACCTAAATTAAGGGAGAAATGGAAAGGACAAATGAGTTTATATGGCTATGAATCTCTAAAAAAGAGTCTGGAGGTTGTCAGAAGGATTGCCCTTATGCACACCTGAGCAGAGTCTCAGAGACAGATAAAGTAGATACAACCCCAGATATTGGTTCTTCTGAGGGCTAAAGACACCCACAGGTTTTATGGTCATGGCAGATGGAATTCACTGCCATGTCAGTTGGCCCTTCTTTGGAGTTGGTGTCTCTGCGTGATGGAGCTGGACTCAGATGTGACCTCTTTTCACAAGCCTTCCCTGTTACTTTATTGGAATTGTAGTTGATGGTGGGGTTTAAGATATATCTAGGGGATCTGAGTCCTTGGCCTGACAATATGATAGCCAGGCCCTCAGCCTCAACAGACTTCAGCTCCTACACTCTGATTTATTGGACTTACCCCACTCAGCTAACATGGAGTTGAAGAATGTCAACCACCACACCATGGAGCCAAGAGTGCCTACAACTGAAAGCAGGTGGATTGCATCCAGTAACCATGTTGAATCTAAGCCCCCTCTTGACATAGATGTGGAATGGGCACAACCATTCCAAGGTCCACAGGAAGGAGGAATACAGTAAGGATTAGAGTGGACTTACTGATATTCTATTCATGAACTATTGTGGTTAGTAATAAAAAAAAAATGTGGCATTGGTGTGGAAAAAGTGGCCATGGTGGCTGCTGGGTGCAGGGAATGGGAGGAAGAGATATGTGGAGGCATTTTTGGGACTTGGAGTTGTCCTGGGTGGTGCTGCAGGGACAATTACTGGACATTGTAGATCCTCCCATGTCCCACTGGATGGAACGTGGGAGAGTATGGGCTATGATATGGACCATTGACCATGAGGTGCAGTGATGCCCAGAGATGTACTCACCAAATGCAATGGATGTGTCATGATGATGGGTAGCGTGTGGCTGTGGGGGGAGTGGTGGAGTGGGGGTGGTGGGGGTGAATTGGGACCTCATATTTTTTTAATGTAATATTTTTAAAAAATGAATAAAAAACAATAAAGAAAAAAAATATGAGGTCCCCATATACCCCCCACCCACCTCACCCCACTCCTCCCCCCATACGAACCTCCTCCATCATCGTGAGACATTCATTGCACTTGGTGGATACATTTCTGAGCACTGCTGCACCTCATGGTCAATGGTCCATATCATAGCCCACACTCAACCACAGTCCACCCAGTGTGCCATGGGAGAACATACAACGTCCGGTAACTGTCCCTGCAGCACCACACAGGACAACTCCAAGTCCCGAAAATGCCCCCACATATCATCTCTTCCTCCCACTCTCTACCCCCAGCAGCCTCGATGGCCACTTTCTCCACACCAATGCCACTTTTTCTTAGATTACTAATCACAATAGTTCATGAATAGAATATCAGTAAGTCCACTCTAATACATACTCTATTCCTCCATTCTGTGGACCTTGGAATGGTAGTGTCCACTCCACATCTCTATCAAGAGGGGGCTTAGATTCCACATGGATGCTGGATGCAATTCTCCTGCTTTCAGTTGTAGGCAGTCTTGACTCCCTGGTGTGGTGATTGACCTTCTTCACCTCCATGTTAGCTGAGTGGGGTAAGTCCAATAAACCAGAGTGTAGGAGCTGAAGTGAGTTGAGGCTCAGGGCCTTGCGATCACATGGTCAGTCCAGAGTTAGGTCCCCTGGGTATACATTAAACCCCAGCACCAACTACAGTTCCAGTAAAAGTAACAGGAGAGGCTTGTGAACAAAGATAACATCTGAGTACAGCTCCATCACACAGAAACACAAACTCCAAAGTAGGGCCAACTGACATGGTATCTAACTCCATCTGCCATGACCATAGAACCTGTGGGTCTCTGTAGCCCTCAGAAGAACCAATACCTGGGGTTGTGTCTACTTTAGCTGTCTCTGGGACTCTGCTGAGTTGTGCATAAGGGCACCCCCTCTGATAACCTCCCGGTCCTTTTTGGAGACTCATAGCCATATAAACTCATTTGTCCTTTTCATTTCCCCCTTTTATTCAAGGTCAAAAAGCATTTTTACCTCCTGCTATTATAGGTAGACTGAGATATTCTGCTGGTCCGAGTTGACCCTTTTATTCAAGGATATTTTCTAGTTACATCATCAGCTTGTACTTGGGAGTAATCCCTTGGCACCAGGGAGGTTCATCCCTGGGAATCATGTCCCACATTGGGGGGAAGGCAACACATTTACATGCTGAGTTTGGCTTCGATACTGGTCGCATTTGAGCAACACGTAGGCTCTCAGGAGGTAACTCTTTACTCTTTTGATACACTATTTCTCTTCTCATTCCCTTTAAGACTTGCCACTTCTTTAAACATCTAACAAATGTTAGGAAACCCAGGGTTCTTCCCTCAAGTCCATAACTTTATCCTTGAACATTCTCCTCAACTACCATGGATCCAAATCTTATGTCTAAGCTGAAGATTCCCACATTTATATCTGCAGCTCATATCTTTCCTGATCCTCCACTTCATATAAAAATTTATCCTCCTACATCTCCAAGTGGACATCCACAGGCATCTTAAATGCAGCAAGTTCAAAATGGCCTGGTCATCTTTTCCTCACTTCACCACATGCAAATGAACTTCTTCACTGTTTTTCTTATTTCAATGAATGATTGCAACGTCTTCAAGGTAATCAGTGCCATAAATCTGGGAGATATCCAACCAGTTACCCCATCCTATTTCGCTTTGATTAACATTTCTCAAATCTGTCCCTAACTTCTCATCACCGCTGCCCTTAGTTTTTTAATATACTTTTTAAAATTTTTAAACGATACTTATATTACATAAATGTTTCATAAAAAATATAGGGGATTACCATATGCCCTGCTCCCAACCCCTCCCACATTACCCCACATTAACAGCATCCTTCTTTAGTGTGGTACATTTGTTACAATTGATGAACACATTTTGGAGCATTGCCACTAAGTGTGGATTAGAGTTTACATTGTAGTTTACACTCTCTTGGACACAATTTTGTAAGTTTTGACCACATATATAATGGCTTGTATCTGTCACTACAATGTCTTTCGGGACAATTCCCAAATCCCAAAAATATCCCCATCCTTGACCTGTTTTCTCTCTTCCTCCCCCAGAAACTCCAGTGGCCACTGCCTCCTTATCAATGATAAGTTCTTCCACTGATAGGATCACAATAAGTCTATACTAGTGCTCAGGGAACCTGAATCTCTGGACTGTCCTTGTCATAACCATTCCCTGAGCCTCAACAGACCTGCCATTCCTATCCTCTGGTTTAATGAACTTACTCCAGCCAGCTAACAGGGAGGTGAAGAAGGTCTACCAACACACCAGGGAGCCAAGAATGCCAACAACTGCAAGCAGGATAATTGCATCCATTGTCCATGTGGAATCTAAGCCCCCTCTTGATATAGAGGTGGAGTGGACATAACCATCCCAGGATCCACAGGATGGAGGAATAAAGCATGAATTAGAGTGGACTTACTGATAGTCTGTTCTGGAACTACTGTGATTAGTAATAGAAGAAAATGTAGCATTGATGTGGAGAATGTGGCCATGGTAGCTGCTGAGTGTAAGGAGAGGGAAGAAGAGATATGATCTGGGGGCATTTTTAGGACTTGGATTTGTCCTGGGTGGTACTGCAGGGACAGTTGCTGGACATCATAGGTCCTGCCATGACCCACTGGGTGGAATGGGGGAGAGTGTAAACTACAGTGTGGTGCAGTAGTGCTCCAAAATGTTTTCACCAAATGAAATGAAAGTGCAATATTGAAGAAAAAGGTTGTTGACGTTGGAGGATTGGGGTGAGGGGGGTAGGAGCTATATGGGGACCTCATATTTTTTTGTCTTTATTTATTTTTAATGTTACATTAAAAAAATATGAGGTCCCCATGTATCCCCACCCCCCTCACTACACTCCTCCCCTCATAACAACAACCTCCTCCATCATCATGAGACATTCATTGCACTTGGTGAATACATCTCTGACCACCGCTGCACCTCATGGCCAATGGTCCACATCATAGCCCACACTCTCCCACAGTCCACCCAGTGGGCCATGGGAGGACATACAATGTCCAGTAATGGTCCTCGCAGCACCACCCAGGGCAACTCCAAGTCCAAAAAACACCCCCACATCACATCACTTCCTCCCACTACCTAACCCCAGCAGCCACCAAGGTCACTTTCTCCACACCAGTGCCACATTTTCTTTGATTACTAATCACAATAGTTCATGAATAGAATATCAGTAAGTCCACTCTAATCCATACTCTATTCCTCCATTCTGTGGACCTTGGAATGGTTGTGTCCACTCCACATCTATATCAAGAGGGGCTTAGATGCCACATGGATGCTGGATGCAATTCTCCTGCTTTCAGTTGTAGGCACTCTTGGCTCCATGGTGTGGTGGTTAACCCTCTTCACCTCCATGTTAGCTGAGTGGGGTAAGTCCAATAAACCAGAGTGTAGGAGTTGCAAGTCTGTTGAGGCTCAGAGCCTGGCGATCACATGGTCTGTCCAGAGATTCAAGTCCCCTGGGTATACACTAAACCCCAGCACCAACTATAGATACGTTAAAAGTAACAGGAGAGGCTTGTGGACAAAGATCACATCTGAGTCCAGCTCCATCACACAGAAACACAAACTCCAAAGTAGGGCCAACTGATAGGGCACTGAACTCCATCTGTCATAAAAAAAAATTTTTTTTAAATAAGTCTATACTAGAATGCCAGTAAGTCTACGCTTGTGCTTCGTTCATTCCTCAGTCCTAAAGATTCTGGGATGTTGATGCCCACTCCACGTCTAAATGAAAGGGGGCTAAGATGCAATAGGGCAAATGGATGGGACTATCTTGCTTGCAGTTACAGACACTCTCTGTTCTTCAGGATGGTCGTTGTCCTTCATGATTTCATTGTTAATTGTCCTCGGTGAGTCCAATGAACTGAAGAGTAGGTCTTACAACTCTGTTGAGATTCAGGGTCCTGCTGACACATGGTCAGCCCAAAGATTAAGTCTCTTGGGCATATACCTACCAACTCTAGCACTAAATGTAACTTCAAATAGAAGGGGCAGAAGAGCCATTTGTAGGGAAACCACAACTGAGTCCAACTCTGTCACTCTGGGGAGCATAAATTCTGAAGTAGGGACCACTGGTAGGACAGCAAACTCCTGAGTTTTCTTTGCTGCCTATAGTGTCTGGATGTCTCCACTATTTGAGGCAATATTTACGTTTGCACTCAATGAGATCCTGCTGAAACATACAGAAGCGTAAGCTCTGGGATGACCTCCCAACTCATTTTGAAGTGTCCTAGTGTCCTAGCCATATAAACTCATTTGTGTTTACCCTTAGACTTTTTGGTCAATGCCTTTTTCCAGTTGCATTGCTATTTGGTGCTTGGTAGTAATCGCTTGATGCCCAGGAGGCTCATTGCCATGAGTGATGTCCCATGCTAGGGGAAGGTAATGCATTTGTATGCTGAGTTCAGCTTAGAGAGAGGCCACATTTAAGGAACAAGGAGGCTCTCAGGGGATAACTCTTAGGCAACATATAATACCAGGCTAAGTTTCAATTTCAAAATAAAGGTTCATAAGTACATTCATCAATGTCAAGAGCCCATCAATCATTTATCCTCCTTCACTAGTCACTGCCCCTGTACTCGAGGTATTCTTACTGTCTCATTGGAGAAGTGACAAAGCTCTCCAGGATCCTAGTGCCCCTATTTTAGTTCAGGTCCTCATTATTTCTCCCCTTGGATTATTGCAACGACCTACACAATGAGAAGCAGCCCACAGAAGTATGGGCTGCTGATCCCAGGACACTCATATTAGTATCAGTGGCACTTTGGGGATTCTAAGTAACAGAGATGTAGACAAACACAACTTTCACTCACAAATTCATTGGCCATTTCATTGATTCCACATCGTCTGAGTGGATGTAATAGGAACTATGGCAATGCCCAAAAGAGATATTCTGAAAATGCCTCATATAAGAAACGGAAAGCTTCTTCCCCTTATCAAACCATTTCACAACACCTTTCCAAGTTTAGCCTTGTTCTAGTATCACACTTCCAGGAGAGATTGGAGAAATCAGCTGCTGAGGTAACCTTTGCCTTTACATTGGATATATCATTACTTGAAGGTCTTCTCCTATCTTCTTGTGAGTGCTTGATACCTTGCAACGCACTTCCCAGAAGTATTGAAATACCCAGAATTTTGGACAACCTTTCACCCAGGATGTGTCTTGGGTCTCCCTTCATCTCCGGGATCACTATTAATTCATTCAAATATGTTAACTGAGCCCCTTCTACATACCAGGTAGAGTTTGAAGCACTGTAAACATAAAGGCAAAGACTCTGCCTTCACAGAAATAACCTTTCTGTGACTCAGAAACCCTGCTCTATGCTCCCTTTCACAGTAAAACTAGTTGAGTTATTTTCATGTGCTGTCTCTGCCTTCTTACTTCACATCCCTCACATTCTCTCTTCAATGCTCTCTAATCAAACTTTTTTCAAGTTGTTTTTTTTAATTTTTAAATTTTTATTTAATCATCTTTTTTTAAAACATACATAGATCACAAAAAAAGTTACATTAAAATATAAGAGGTTCCCTTATACCCCACACCCCACCCCTCTCCTCCCACATCAACAACCTCTTTCATCACTGTGGCACATTCATTGCATTTGGGTAATAAATTTTGGAGCACTGCTTCACCATATGAATTATAGTTTATATTGGAGTTTACACTCTCCCCCAGTCAATTCAGTGGGTTATGGCAGGATATATAATGTCCTGCATCTGTCCTTCAATATCATTCAGAACAACACCAAGTCCCAAAAATGCCCCTAAATCACACCTCTTCTTCCCTCTTCCTGTCCTCAGCAACTCCCATAGCCACTATCTCCACATCAATGATGCAATTTCTTCCATTGCTAGAGTCACAATAGTTCTATGGTAAAATACCAGTTAGTCCACTCTAATCTATATTTTATTCCTCCATCCTGTGGACCCTGGGATAGTGATGTCCACTCCACCAGAGTGTCTACAACTACAAAGCAGGAGAATCGCATCTATCAGTCATGTGGGGTCTAGTCACACTTCTTTCCCCACAAATCCTCTGATTGCTCCTGTGAAAACCACAAATGGCCAACATGTTGCCTAATCCAAGTCACATTTCTGCACTCATCTTTCTTATTTCTCTGCAGCATTCAACACCAGTAACCACTTGTGTATCCTGAAATACTTTTTCTCTTAACCTTCATTACACCACATTTTCCTTGTTGTTCTCTTCCCCTCCAAATGTTGGAGTATTCCAGGATTTACTTTTTTGCCTCTTCTTTTCTCTCTGTTCTTCTAACTCCCTAAGTAATCTCATTCATTCCAATGGCTTTATATAACATCTATATGCCTATTACTTTTTTTTTCTATTACTTTTAATTGTCTGTATAAATCCAACTCAGACATTTCCAGATTCATACAATCCAACTGTTTCTGTAATATTTCCTATTAGATGTCTATCTAGAATTTCAAGCTAAACATACCTGTAGTGTACACTGATTGTCTGTCCAGCATCCAGTCACTACCCCTTACTTCCCAATAGCCCCCTCACATATCAAGATTATCTGAGAAATGCAACCTTTTTTTTTTTTAAGATTTCTTTATTTATTTCTTCCTACCCACCCTGGCCCTCATTGTCTGATCTCTATGTCCATTCTCTGTGTTCTTCTGTGTCTGCTTGTCTTCTCCTTAAGAGGCACCAGGAACCAATGCTGGGACCTTGTGGTGTCAGAGAGAGGTGCTCTTGTTCACTATCGCCAAAAGTTGGAATCAATCCAAATGCCCATCAACAGACGAGTGGATCAATAAAATGTGGTATATACACACAATGGAATACTGCTCGGCTGTAAGAACAAATACACTACAAACACACGTGATAACATGGATGAATCTTGAGAACCTTATGTTGAGTGAAACAACCCAGGCATTGAAGGACAAATACTACATGACCTCAATGATATGAAATAAGCAACCTGCCTCAGAGAGCTAGAGACTGGAAAAGAGGCTTACAGGAAATCGGGGGGTGGAGGAAGGATGTAAGCCGACGTCTGCAGGGGTGGAATCTATGATGAGCTGGCGGAACTCTTCCTCAATCAAGGCCAGAGTTGAAGGAAGCTGGTCTTTAATCTCCAACCAGGCTGAAAACACCATTTGGGCTCAAGAGCAAATTGTATTGGAAAAGCAGGAGAAGAATGGAAATGAATTGTCATGAAATGAGGCTTCAAATGAAAGCACAAATCAGAGTGTGGTCCTAATTGACAATGAAGTTACTCAGGGCAAAAAGGGTGGCTTGATGCACACTTTCTGCTTATTGGCCAGGCCCCCTTCTGCAAGGGTGTGTAGAAATCCAACACTCAGGCAGCTGAAGTGTCCCTCATCTCCAACATGAAGCAGGGTGAGCAGAGTTGTCCTCCATTGACCCTGACCTGAGCAGTGGACCTCCCTTGGGTATTAGCCATGAGGGTGTCTCTTTCCCTGCTCTTTTGGACTCTGTGCTGTGTGAGCTATAAAGTGGTCATTTACTGAAAAAAAAAAAAAGAGAGAGAGGTGCTCAATCTCTTGTGCCACCTCAGCTCCCTGGTCCACAGCATCTCTTATTGTCTCTCCTCTGTGTCTCTTTTTGTTGCATCCTCTTACTGTTGCAGCTCTCTGCTCAGGCCACGTTGCCTCATGGGCCAGCATTCCTGCCCAGGCCAGCACTCCTGCATGGGGCAGCACTCCTCTAGGGCCAGCTCACAGTATGGGCCAGCTTGCTGTGCAGACCAGCTTGTCTTCACAAAGAGGCACTGGGTATCCAACCCTGGATCTTCCATATGGTAGATGGGAGCTCAATCACTTGAGCCACATCCATGTCTTCCATATGCTTCTGGAAAACCTAATTACACCCCAAAATTTAGGTGAGGAATATATGACCTATCTTAATCTAGTTAACGCATTCCATTATCTAGGTCACAATGATTTCTCAAAGGTAAGCATATGGCCCACATTAGTCCAACTGGAGTGGACTACTGTGAACTGCAAGGTCTTTGCACTTACTTGTAGGGTGGCACCGTGTGGGAGCGCGGCGACAGCAAGTGTCGGCTTGTCTCCAGGCGCCGGTGCGAGTCGGACCCGGGTGGCGGGAATGGGCGTTAAGGCCCTCCGCTTGGGGTTCAGGCGTACTGCCCGCCCCTCTGCCCAGCTGCACCCGCTTCCCCCTCGGTGGCCTAACCCTGCCTCTCCCCCGAGGGCCACCGCCGAGCCATGACAGCCCCGCCTCGCTGCCGCCGAGAACCCTGGCTACCCCGTCTTCTGCCCGCAACCAGTGATGCACCCCTGCACGAACCTATCAGCCGTCTGCCGCCCCCCGGCCACGCCCCCTGCCCCTCCCCCGTCTTCACCCTATATTAACCGCTGTACTTCCTGAATAAATCAGACTTGGGCACAGATCCTGGTCTCCTCGGTAGTCTTCTTCCTACCGTGCGTCCTCTGCACCTTGCCAGCCCCGGAGCGCCTTCTCGGAAGGCCCCTCCGTGTGTTGCAGCCCTCCGCCCGAGCCCACACCGCCCCTGCAGTGGCCCTCCGGGCGAGCCCACACTGCGACACTTACTGTCTTCTCTTTAATCATTTTCCCTCAGAACTTTGTATATGTTTTTCTTTGTCATTCAAGTTTTAATTTAACCATTAACACTTTTTAAAATATACTTTCTTATGTATTAAAAGACATTTAGATTACATAAATGTTACATAAAACATCTAGGGGATTTCCATATGACCTGCTCCCAAACCCTTCCACATTTTCCCATATTAACAACATCCCTCATTAGTGTGGTACATTTCTTACAATTGATGAACACATTTTGGGGCATTGCCACTAAGCATGGGTAATTTTTTGCACTCTCTCATGAACAATTTTGTAAGTTATGACAAGATATATAATGGTCTGTATCTGTTATTGCAATGTCACTCAGGACAATTCCCAAGTCCCAAAAATGCCCCCATATTACACTTTTTTCCCTCTCCCACCTCTGAGAACCTCCAGAGGAATGAGACCATCTGGCGCCAAGGGATTACTATCAAGCACCAACTAGAAATGCAACTGAAAAAAGACCTTGACCAAAAGGGGGAAAGGGTAAAGACAAATGAGTTCATATGTCTAAGAGACTTCAAGGTGAGTCTGAAAGTCATTCCAGAGGGTATGCTTATGCACATCACAGCAGACTTTCTTTTACTACTGTATTAGCCAGGCTTCTCTAGGGAAATTGAATCAACAGGATATATCTGTCAATAACATGCAATTTTATAAGAGTCTCTCATGTGACCATGGGGATGCACAAGTCCAGGTTCACAAGCAGGCTGCAACCAGGGGCTTCAAAGAAAGTCCAATGAAGGTTCTTGATGAGTTCTGGGAGAGGTTGGTTGTCCAAAGGCGAGTTGGGAAAATCTCTCTGAATGCTACAATCACTTCCCCTTTTAAGGCATTCAACTGATTGGATAAGCATCATTCATTGCTGATGTGAATATCCCTGATTGGTGTAATTGTAATCAGCAAATTATGATTTACCACTGCAGTAAAGTCAATGGTGACTAAATTCCATAAATGCCCTAGTATTACAGTTAGCCCAGTGCTTGCTTGATCAAACAACTGGGCACAATTACCTGGCCGAGTTGACACAAAAGCCTAACCATCACAGTCCACCCTCCTCAACTCAGCAACTAGACACATTACCTTAACAATACTTAGTCTCTAAGTAAAAACAATAACATACATGCATATATTTCTGCCTAACAATGTTCAACTCTCCTGCATACAACTGGAAAAGCATTAATTCCATACAGAATAGGGTACAAGTTCTTGGGTAATATTCATTCTCAAACTTGACATCCTCAAATATCATGACATGGAACTGATACAACTTGTTATACGATAAGGTAAAAGTTTGGGAAGAAAACAAAGAAATTTGTTTTGTGCATATATACAGTCATCATCATCATGAAAAAGGAAGAAAGATTCATGACCACTATAGTCCTCATTTCTGTAACTAGTCACGTGGTCGAAGTTCTTATTTATACCTTCTTCCAGTACCTATTCCATGTTCCCATTACCATCAGCAAGCATTTCGGCTGGTTGAGGTTCTTTGCCTGGTGGAGTGACCCAAACTTTCCATCATGAAGATTCTGGGCTATTGTTAGTCCTGCTTGGATTAGGTCGTTGTGATTTCCCATTGACTTTAATCATAGGACATGGCAGTACAAGGAGATGCCTTAGAGGATCTCCTGTATTCTGAGCAAGCTCTTCTTTACCCTCATTATGTAGATGCAGTCCTTTTCCCCCTTGATAGTCAGGGTAAATCACCCAGCCAGTACAGTAATTCCCTTCTTTGACAGTTGATTCACGGGTAAGAGGAGCCCAAAGTACCCATGTGGTAGTTTCAAATTCCACTTCAATGGAATCATTGTTGTGTTCGCTGGTGACAGAACTCTTCCTTTTGGTACTAAAATCTGTAGACTAGCAGAGTTTGAGGTTGCAGGGACAGGAAGAAAAATTTTCATAGTGGGTCACTAGGGGAAATAGTGACTGGTGCCACAACCATTTCAACCCTTTGATTCCTGGACCCATGGATCCTGGTTATAGGAGAAACAGCTCCATAGAGTGGACACTGATTTAGGGCATACACAACCTCCTGGAGAACATTGCCCCAGCCCTGCAAGATATTGCCACTTAGTTGGCACTGTAATTGAGCTTTCAAAAGGCAATTCCACCATTCTATCCATCCAGGTACTTCACGGTGATGGCAAAAATGATAAGACCAGTGAATTCCATGGGCATGTGCCCATTCTCACACATCATTAGTTGTGAAATGGGTTCCTTGACCAGAAGCAATGCCATGTGGAAAGTCATGGTGGTAGATAAGACATTTCATAAGTCCACGGATGGTAGTTTTGGAAGAAGCATTGCATGCAGGAAATGTAAAGCCATATCTAGAGTATTTATCTATTCCAGTTAAAACAAATTGCTTCCTGTTCCATGGAGGAAGTGGTCCAATATAGTCAATGTGCCACTAGGTAGCCGGCTGGTCACCTTGAAGAATGGTGCCATATCGGGAGCTGAGTGTGGGTCTCTGCTGCTGGCAGATTGGGCACTCAGCAGTAGCTGTAGCTAAGTCAGCCTTAGTAAAGGGAATTCCATGTTGCTGAGCCCATAAAACACCTAGATCCCTACTTCCATGGCCACTTTATTCATGAGACCATTGGGCAATGACAGGATTGGCTGGAGAAAGAGGCTGAGAATTAACCACAGATCAGGTCATATTATTCACTTGATTATTAAAATCTTCCTCTGCTGAAGTCACACTCTGGGGAGCTTCACATGGGACACAAATATTTTCATGTTTTTGCCCACTTAAAAAGGCCTATTCACATATTTCTTCCCCAGACCTCGTTGTCACCAATTTTCCAATCATGTTCCTTCTAACTCCCTGACCATCCAGCCAAACCTATGGCAATAACCCATGAATCAGTGTACAAGTGCACCTCTGGCCATTTCTTCTTCCAAGGAAAATGAACAACTAATTGCTCTCCTCAAAGTTCTGCCCATTGGGAGGATTTGCCCTCACCACTGTCCTTCAAAGATGAACCAGAAAGGGGCTACAGTGCTGCAGCTGTCCACTTTTGGATTGTACCTGCATATCATGCAGAACCATCTGTAAACCAGGCCCGAGTTTTCTATTCCTCCATCATCTGATTGTAAGGGACTCCCCAAGCAGTCAAAGCTGTGGGTTGGGAAAGAGAAGGTAACATGGCAGGGGTGGTGACCACGGACATTTGGACTACTTCGTCATGTAACTTACTTGTGCCTGCAGGACCTGCTCAAGCCCTATGTCATATATACCACTTAAATTTTACTATGGAGTGCTGCTGTGCACCCACAACTTTATGGTTTTGTGGGTCTGACAATATCCAACTCATGATCAGCAACTCAGGTCTCATGGTAGCTTGATGGCCCATGATTAAACATTCAGCCTCTACTAAGACCCAGGAGTGGGCCATAAGCTGCTTCTCAAAAGGAGAGAGTTTACCTGCAGAGGATGACAGGGCTTTTCTCCAAAATCCTAAGGGTCTATGTTGCGATTCTCCTATAGGGGCCTGCCAAGGCTCCAGACAGCATCGCTATTTGCCACTGAAACCTCCAACATCATTGGATCTGCTGGATCACATGGCCAAGTGTTAGTGAAGCTTGCACAGCAGCCTGGACCTGACACAGAGCCTCTTCTTGTTCCAGTCCCCAATCAAAACTAGCAGCTTTTCTGCTCACCAGGTAAATGGGCCAGAGTAGCACACTATATGAGGAATGTGTTATCTCCAAAATCCAAAGAAACCAACTAAGGCTTGTGCCTCTTTTTTGGTTGTAGAAGGTGTCAGATGCAACAGTTTAACCTTCACTGTAGAAGGGATATCTCGACATGCCCCACACCACTGGACACCTAGAAATTTCACTGAGGTGGAAGGACCTGGTATTTTAGTTGGATTTATCTCCCATCCTCTCTTTATGCTTTACTAATAAAGTCTAGAAATATGCTTTAATAATAAGTCTAGAATCTTTGCTACTTCTTGCTCACTAGGTCCTATCAACATAATATCATCAATATAATGGACCAGTGTGATGTCTTGTAGGAGGGAGAGATGATCAAGATCCCTGTGGACAATATTATGACATAGGGTTGTAAAGTTGCTATACCCATGAGGCAGGACAGTGAAGGTATACTGCTGGCCTTGCGAGCTGAAAGCAAACTGATTCTCGTGGTCCTTACTAATAGCAATTTAGAAAAAAGCATTCACCAAATCAACAGCTGCATATCAGGTACCAGGGGACATGTTGATTTGCGCAAGCAATGATACCACATCTGGGACAGCAGGTGCAATTGGAGTCACCACCTGGTTAAGTTTACAATAATCTACTGTCATCCTCCAAGATCCATCTGTTTTCTGTACAGGCCAAATAGGAGAGTTAAATGAGGATGTGTTGGGAATCACCACCCCTGTATCTTTCAAGTTCTTTTTTTTTTATTGACTTTGTAATAGTATTACATTAAAAATATATATATATGTGGTCCCATTCAACCCCACCACCCCCACCCCTACTCTCCCCCCCCCGCCCCCAGCAACACTCATTCCCATCATCATGACACATCCATTGCATTTGGTAAGTACATCTTTGGGCACCTCTGTAACTCATGGTTAATGGTCCACATCATGGCCCATACTCTCCCCCATTCCATCCAGTGGGCCCTGTGAGGATTTACAATGTCTGGTGATTGCCCCTGAAGCACCATCCAGGGCAGCTCCATGTCCCAAAGACACCTCCACCTCTCATCTCTTCCTGCCTTTCCCCATACCCATCAGCCACCATGTCCACTTTTCCCAATCCAATGCCACCTTTTCTATGTGGACATTGGATTGGTTGTGTCCATTGCACCTCTATGTCAAGAGGAGGCTCAGATTCCACATGGATGCTGGATGCAATCCTCCCACTTTCAGTTGTAATCACTCTAGGCTCCATGGTGTGGTTGTTGTCCTTCTTCAACTCCATCTTAGCTGAGTGTGGTGAGTCCAATAAATCAGATTGTAGGTGCTGGAGTCTGTTGAGGCTCAGGACCTGGCTATCACATTGTCAGTCCAGAGATTCAAATCCCCTAAATATATCTTAAACCCCAACACTAACTGCAACTCCAGCACATTAGCATGAAAGTCTTATGAAGAGAGATCCCATCTGAGTCCAGATTCATCACACATAAACACCAGTTCCAAAGAGGGGCCATCTGACCTGGTAGTTAACCCCATCTGCCATGACCACAACTCCCATGGGTCTCTTTAGCCCTCAAAGGAACCAATACCTGGGGGTTGTATCTGCTTTATCTGTCTCTCAGACTCTGCTCAGTTGTGCATGAGGGCAATCCTTCTGACAGCCTCCAGACTCTTTTTTAGAGACTCGTAGCCTTATAAACTCATTTCCCCTTTCCATTTCCCCCTTACATTAGGTCAAACAGCATTTTAAAGTCATGCTATTTTATGTAGACAGGGATATTCTGCTGATCCGCCTTGAACCTTCCGTATAAGGTCATTTTCCAGTTGCATCATCAGTTGGTATTTGATAGTGGTCCCTCGGTGCCAGGGAGGCTCATCCCCGGGTGTCATGTCCCACGCTGGGGGGAAGGCATTGCATTTACATGCTGAGTTTGGCTTTGAGACTGGCCACATTTGAATAACATGAAGGCTGACAGGAGGAAATTCCCAGACACAATGCTGCTCTAGGCCTTGTTCTTATTTTAGGCTTATCAGCTCACAAGCATAGTCATTAGTGTCAGGGGCTCACTGTTGAACCCTCACTCCCTCCCGGTCCCCGCCGCTGCACCTGGGAGACTGTCGCTGCTCCACTAGGGACCACGACAGAGCACCACTGGCCAGGAACCCAGTACCCCCCATGCTGTGTTTTTTAATTGTTGCCACTATGAGTATATCCAAACATTACCATGCACCCTGGACATATGTTCTGTACAGCTCCCTGTCAGCCATATATCACCTGTCAATGGTATCCCATACCAGTATTCCTCCATTGCCATTGTTGAACCACTCTGTGATCCAGAACTCCCTGAAATTTGAAGCCCAATATAATGTCAGGGTCGCTTACTAGGAAATGGCATATAGCGATGAGTTTAAAGGTTAGATAAAGAATACGTGTTGCCTTGGAAAAAATTCTACATCCTATCTTTTTCTTTTTTTTTTTTCCCCCTAATTATTGAACTTCTCTTCACAGGAGCCCTAGACCACAGCAATGCATATATATAATATACAGCACTCCCATACATCCACCACAAAACCTTTTCCCTTGCACAGTGATACTGTTACACCCTATTCACATCATATTCACTTAACATGTTGTACAGAGTCTGAGACAAAAGCTATCAAACAAGGTGACATCTGTGCTTACATTGTGGTGCATACTTTAGGATACAGTTTTTTAAATTCTTATTTATCCTATGTTTTACATTATGGCTTACATTATCAGTCTGTCATCTCCTATATGTTATGGTGTAATATTACATGTTTTATATCCATCCTTGTGTACTCTCATGAAACTCCTCTCTTACCCCCCATTTACCTTGGTTCCACACATTTAACGTCCATTTTCCCTTTCACCTTGGTGCCCACAGTGACAGCCAACCTCCGTTTCCCGAGGAGCCACTTCCAGAGATAGATGGAATAGTGTTCAGGGCCTAACTTGCTCAACTGCCCCAATGCCCTGGGAGCCACTCTTTCTCTCGAGGGATACAGTTCCCTCTATTTGATGGCATTAGTCCTCCCCAGGATGTGGGTCCACCCCCACTCTCACTACTTGGGTTTCTACCCCATGGTGTCACCCACTCTGGCAGAATGAGCATTTAGACATTCCCCAGGAGCCCGTCCCGCATCAGACCCTCCCCTCCGAGCATTCTAAACAGGTAACCCTCTTTATTATATTTTGATATGATTTTCTCGGCATTTTACTCTCCACCAACACCTGACACTCTCCTGTGTTCGTATGCTACCCCTCCCTCCCTCCACTTTTGGGCAATGTTACCCATCTGCCCATCCCCAGCCACCCTCAAACCCACAAAGCCCCAACCAAAGGCAACCCCTTGCCCCCATTTTATCTCTTCTTTGTGTTCATACTTACCACCATCTCGTCTTAAATTCCACCCCTGCAGACATCGGCTCACATCCTTCCTCCACCCTCCGATTTCCTGTAAGCCTATCGTTCAGTCTCTTGCTATCTAGGGCAGCTTGGTTATTTCATATCATTGAGGTCATGTAGTATTTGTCCTTCAATGTCTGGGTTGCTTCACTCAACTCAAGGTTCTCAAGATTCATCCATGTTATCACATGTGTTTGTAGTGTGTTTGTTCTTACAGCCGAGTAGTATTCCATTGTGTGTATATACCACATTTTATTGATCCACTCATCTGTTGATGGGCATTTGGGTTGATTCCAACTTTTGGCGATAGTGAACAATGCTGCTATGAACATTGGTGTACATATATCGGTTTGTGTCCTTGTTTTCAGTTCTGCTGGGTATATACCCAGCAGCGGTATTGCTGGGTCATATGGCAAATCTATGGCTAGTTTTTTGAGAAACCGCCATACTGTCCTCCAGAATGGCTGGATCCTTCTGCATTCCCACCAACAGTGGATGAGTGTTCCCCTTTCTTCACATCCTCTCCAGCACTTGTATTCTTCTGTTTTTTTCATAGCTGCCAATCTTATGGGTGTAAGGTGGTATCTCATTGTGGTTTTGATTTGCATTTCCCTGATAGCTAGAGATTTGGAACATTTTTCATGTGCTTTTTAGCCATTTGTATTTCTTCTTTGGAGAAGTGTCTGTTTAAGTCTTTTTCCCATTTTTTAAATGGGTTGTTTATCTTTTTATTTTCAAGATATAGGAGTTCTTTATATATGCAAGTTATAAGTTTCTTATCAGATATATGGTTGCCAAATATTTTCTCCCACTGTGTGGGCTCCCTTTTTACTTTCTTGACAAACTCCTTTGAGGTGCAGAAGGGTTTAATTTTGAGGAAGTCCCATTTATCTATTAGTTCTTTTGCTGCTCATGCTTTTGGTGAGCTATTCATAAATCCATTTCCTATTACAAGGTCCTGTAGATGTTTCCCTACACTGCTTTCTAAGGTTTTTATATATATATATATCTTATATTTAGGTCTTTGATCCATCTTGAGTTGATCTTTGTATAAGGTGTGAGATGGTAATCCTCTTTCATTCTTCTACATATGGCTATCCAGTTCTCCAGACACCATTTGTTGAATAGGCCACTCTCTCCCAGTTGAGAGGGTTTGGTGGCTTTATCGAATATTATGTGGCTATATATGTGAGGTTCTATATCAGAGCTTTCAATTCGATTCCATTGGTCTGTGTGTCTCTCCTTATGCCAATACCATGCTGTTTTCACCACCGTAGCTTTGTAGTATGTTTTGAAGTCAGGTAGTGTGATTCCTCCAATTTCGTTTTTCTTTTTCAGTATGTCTTTGGCTATTTGGGGTCTCTTTCCTTTCCAAATAAATTTCATAGTTAGTTTTTCTAGTTCCTTAAAGAAGGCTGTGATGATTTTTATTGGGATTGCGTTGAATGTGTAGATCAGTTTTGGTAGGATAGACATCTTAATAATATTTAGTCTTCCTATCCATGAACAAGGAATAGTCTTCCATTTATTTAGGTCTTCTTTGATTTCCTTGAACAATCTTGTATAGTTCTCGGTGTATAAGTTCTTTATCTCTTTAGTTAAATTTATTCCTAAATATTTGATTTTGTTATTTACTAATGTGTGTGGTATTTGTTTCTTGATTTCTTCCTGATCTTGCTCATTATTGGTGTACAGAAATGCTACTGATTTTTGCGCATTGATTTTATAACCTGCAACTTTACTAAACTCATTTATGAGTTCTAGAAGCTTTGTTGTAGATCTCTCAGGGTTTTTTATGTATAGGATCATGTCATGTGCAAATAATGAAATTTTGACTTCTTTCTTTCCAATTTGAATGCCTTTTATATCTGGTTCTTGCCTCAGTGCTCGAGCAAGTACTTCTAAGACAATGTTAAATAGAAGGGAAGATAGTCGGCATCCTTGTCTTGTTCATGACTGTAGAGGGAAGGATTTTAGGATTTCTCCATCATCATTATACCTTTTGACTCCACAAAACTCTGTTAAGCTGTTGGAAACACTGTCACCCCAATCCTTGCTTCTGATAAACGTGGAAATGGGTAATTCAGTGATGATATTTTGCATATCTCAATTGCCAGATCATGCCATGGACTGTTAGCAGCCCCTTCATTATTGGAAAGGGAGTCGTCAGTATCCTTGCATCCAATTAGAGTAGAGAGCCAATTACAAATCTCCCAGAACCACTCCAGACACTCCATGTTTAAGATTCTGTTCCTCAAGAACCACTCCCTGTACCAAGCTCTATTAGTTAGGGTTCTCTAGGGAAAGAGAATCAACAAGAGATATCAGTCAATAGTATTTTACTTTATCAGAGTCTCTCACATGACCATGGGGATGCACTAGTCCAGGTTCCACAGGCAGGCTGCAACCAGAAGTTCCAATGAAAGTCCAATGAAGGTTCTTGATGAGTTCTGGAAGACACTGCCTGTCCAAAGAGGAGCTGGGAAATTCTCACTCAATGCTGGAGTCACTTCCCCTTTAAGGCATTCACTGATTGGATAAAATGTCACTCATCGCTGATGGCAATCTCCCTGATTGATGTCATTGTAATCAGCTATCTATGATTTACCACTGCAGTAAATTCAATTGTGACTAAACTCCATAAATGCCCTTGTATTACAGTTAGCCCAGAGCTTGCTTGACCAAACGACTGGGCACAATCACCTGGCTGAGTTGACACATTAGCCTAGCCATCACACTGCCAAAGTATACATGGCCTCTAAGAGTAGGGCTCCTGAAGGCTCTTGAGACATCCAGACACTATAGCCAGGGAGGATAGCTCAGGACTTTGGTGCCCTGCCAGTTGTCCCTACTTTGAAATTTATGCACCTCAGTGTAACAGAGTTAAACTCAATTGTGGTTTCCCTACACATGGCCCTTCTGCCCATTATATTTGAACCTATAGTTAATGCTAGACTTCATAGGTGTATGTTCAAGTGACTTAAATCTTTGAGCTGTCCCTGTGTCCGTTGGGCCCTGAATTTCAACCGAGTTGCAACGTTTACTATCCAGTTCATTGGACGCACCCAGGACAACCAACAGGGAGATGATGATGGACAACGACCATCCCAAGGAACAGAATGAGTCTGCATCTGCAAGCAAGACAGTCCCATACATCTGCCCCATGGGATCTAAGCCACCTCTCAATTACAGGTAGATCCCAGAATCCTCAGGTTTGGGGAATGAATGCTGGACTAGAGCAGACTTACTGGTAATCTTTTATAGACTTATTGTGATTATAACAATAGAAGAAATTTTATTAGCTCTTTTTTTATAAACTTTTTATTGTGGTAACATATATACAACTCAAAATTTCCCATTTCACCACTTTCAAGTGTACAATTCAGGTGTGTTAATTATGTTCATAATGATGTGCTACCATTACCAAAACTTTTCTCATCACTCAAAACAGAAACTCTGTACCCTTAAAGCAACAATTCTCCACTTCTCCCAGCCCCTGGCAACCTGTAATCTACTTTCTATCTCTATAAATTTGAATTTTCTAGCTATTTCATGTAAGTGAGATTATGCTATATTTGTCCTTTTTTGTTTGACTTATTCTACTCAACATGATTTCTTCAAGGTTGATCCATGTTGTAGCATGTATCTAAACAACATTCCTTTTCACAGATTAATAATATTACATTTAACATATAAAATACATTTTGTTTATTTATTCATCTGTTGATGGACTCTTGGGTTAAAATATTAACTCTTGAGGGAAAGGCCTTGCCTAACCTCTCTAATTTTACAAATTAGCTATCATTACTCTTCAGCCACCCCAAACATTACCTCCTTATTCTCTTTTATTTTCTTCAATCCATCATCACAATCTAAAATTATATTTTTAATTTATTTCCTTACCTATTTATTGTGTGCTTCCAAAGTGTAGATTCTCATTTTCATAATGGCAGAGCCTAAGTCTACCTCCCCATCTATATATTACAAGTACGCTTACCTGTAGGTTATGTATAATCAGTTCCTGAAAGAATGAGCAAATAAATGTCCAGATTACAGAGGCCTGACATATCAAACAAGGGAGAAGCAAAGGTAAAATATTTCCAAGTCAAATTTAATAGGCAAATTGGATAGGAGTCACAGAAAAAAACTGGAGGAATTACTAACTAGAGAGACTATAACTCTAGAACTTTCCACCATCCTACCCCTTCACATACACTCTCCTATGCCATGAGTCCAGGAAAATATATGGAAGCCTGCATTCAAGTATTTTTTTCTTTTCTTTCTTTTTTTCTTTATTTTCTTTTAAATGTTACATTCAAAAAGTATGAGGTTCCCATATATCCCCCAACCCCGCACCACACTCCTCCCACATCAACAACCTCTTCCATCATCGTGGCACATTCACTGCACTTGGTGAATACATTTTGGAGCACTGCTGCACCACATGGACAGTGGTCTACATTGTAGTCTACACTCTCCCCCAGTCCACCCAGCTTTCAAGTATTTACTGTTAAGATATTGTTGAACATATTGCTCACCACAGTTCATCTTAGCCTTTCCATGAGGACCTCAAAAGCAGTTTCTCCGACCATTGAAAATAATTTTCCTTCTATGAGAAACATATTGGTTTTATCTTTTACATCCTAGAATCACATAATGAGGAGATTTTTTCTTAGTAGTGGCTTCTGAAAGTCCCAAGGTAAACTGGAAGTTCAAAATCCCACAGCATACATTGTATGTGCAAACCTACCAATGGCTCCATCTATTTTCTTATTTTTATTTCTGCTTAGCTCTGATATTCAATCTTTTAAAATCCAGTTGTACTGCAAACGTTTTGAAGTTTTTCCTAAATCCATTTTTCGAGGAAGGGGAAGCATAAAAAGAAAAGAAGCTTTTAAGTATATTTTAAAGTTATACTGTGATCATTTGCTGTTGGGACAGAAATCCCTTGCAAATGTAGCAAGTGGATGAATCAACAGCTTCCAGTCAGTTGTGTTGTCTTCATTAGAGGATCTTGAAACCTGTATTACTCTCCAGGGCTGTTTTGAGGGTCATGTTTCTCTCAGTGAGGAAGGAATCTGAAACAGAGCCAGCAGCTAAGGGCCAGTCCTAACTTGCTTCCTTTGTTCCAGTTTGGTAAGGGAACACTGGCAACTTCTGGGTGCAGTGTGAGGAGAGAACTAGAGAAGAGAAGGATGACTACTAAAATGCTGTTGCAAGAAGCCGGAGGAAAAGTAATAAGGGCTATATAAGTGGGGCTCCAACCAGGAAAACAGAAACCACTCTAATTTTCTACATAGAAGGTAAAATTATTGAAGAGTTAAAACTGGGTAAGATGCAGCAATAACTACCATTCCTAGATTGGAGGGATAAAAATAGGAGGCCAGGTTTACAAATCCTGGGGCAGGGCCATCAGGTCAATACTGGGAAAAATACATACCCTGGGTTACCCCTTCCTCTCCCCATCCACTCTGTCTCCAAGAGGCACAAGAGCCTAGGAAATACAGTCTGAAAAACAGAATGGGACCTCATATATATATTTTTTATGTAATATTATTACAAAGTCAATAAAAAAAAAACAGAGTGGAGGCGGGAAAAGGTGAGGTATGGATCTGAGGACAAATGGGTCAGCACCAGGGTCTAAATGAAGGTGGTGGCAGTGGGAATAGAGAAGAGAGGATGGAGTCAAAAGTCATTTAAGATTTTGGGTTGGTGATGACCTTCGTTAGTAGCAAATCTTCAATATTTGTTCATCAATTGTAACAAATGTACCACAATGAAGTAAGATGATATTAATGGCGGGAAATGTGGGAGGGGTGGGGTAAATGGGAATCCCCTATACTTTTGATGCAACTTTTAGGCAATCTAAAATTCCTCTATAAATAAAGTTATTATATGGAAAATGTCATTTAGGAGTAAAAGTGACCAAATTGTGCCTCTTTTCTGGTTGTAGAAGGGGCCAGATGCAACAGTTTAACCTTCACTGTAGAAGGGATTGCTTGACATGAGAAGGTCCCACAGTCCATCAGAAATGTCACAGGTATCAGAGGCAAAAAGCCTTATGTGATCCTCTACTCAGCCCCCTGTTTTATGTAAGACACTCTATCAATTTGAATTCCAGTTTCTCCTGGCTTCCAAAATGGAAATTTGGAGTCTACCTCTGCCTTCTCCACAAGATTGCAGTAAAGAGTAAATGAAATACACATATCCAAGTGTTTAGGGAACCATAAACTGTTCACTGCAATGCCTTAGACCCTCCTAAGGCCACCATTTCTGACCAAGACCAATAAAATAAGGTAGACTGTTGGGCTGTTGTGTATTTTGGCCTGTCTGCACTGTGCTCTTAATCCCATAGATTCCCAGAGAGGGTCACTGTGCAGAGCTGCAGTGTGGCAGACGTCAGGTCTCCAGCAGCCAGCACTGGATCCAGGAGCTGTTGGAGGGGAGAGTGTCTAGGTTATTAGAATAAAAACTACCTCTTCATCCAGCCTCACTGAGGATCTTGTCTGCAAAATCACAGCACCAAAATTGTGTCTACAATATGCCAAAAGACCTGAAACTTGTGATGCCATAAGACTTCTGGTTGAGGAAATAAAATATTGTTGCCTTTGATTTAGGACCAATGTCTAGGTGCCTGGCCAGAGAAACAGGTTGTGTATTGTGCTTTAGAAGTGACTGGGGTCACTTGGAGCATGCTGCGGAAGCAGCTGGGGATGGGAAAGTTTGAGGTTTCTAGATGATCATTGCAGGGGAAAACTTGATGTCCCCAAGCTAAGCCCAAGTAGGCCAGAAAGATAGAGCCATACAGGGGTTGGGGTGCAAGGTTAGGAGAGACAACCTATGACCAGGTCTGAAAACTGACCTGGTCTGAAATTGCTGCATCCTGACCTCTGCCTGTACATGATAGCAAATGCCCACCTCTGTGTCTACCTACAGTTGCATGGAAGGAACACTGCTCATTGTTTAACTGATGCACATTTCTGCCCACATTGTATCGCTTTAACTGGAAGGATGGTTTGACTATAAATGGGCAGGAAGTAACTTTTAAGGTTCATGTGTATACATATACACAATAAATAAAGATTTATTTATTTATTTCTCTCCCTTCCCCCGCCCCACCCCAGTTGTCTGTTCTCTGTGTCTATTTGCTGTGTGTTCTTTGTCCGCTTCTGTTGTCATCGCACGGGAATCTGTGTTTCTTTTTGTTGCATCATCTTGTTGTGTCAGCTCTCCGTGTGGGTGGCACCATTCCTGGGCAGGCTGAACTTTTGGGCGCTCTCTTTATGGGGCGCACTCCTTGTGGGGCGCACTCTTAGCATGTGAGGCTTCCCTACACTGGGGTCACCCCTGCATGGCATGGCACTCCTTGCATGCATCAGCACTGCACGTGGGCAAGCGCCACAAGGGTCAAGGAGGCATGGGGTTTGAACCGCGAACCTCCCATGTGGTAGATGGATGCCCTAACCACTGGGTGAAGTCCGCTTCCCTGATGAATATATTTTGTACTTCAACTGGGGTTGTGGTTTTATGGTAATATACATCTTCCAAAACTCTGAATTGTCTCTCAGTATTTCATAGAAAAAGTAAGCAGAAAATCAGTAAGAATATAGGTCACCTTAACAACAATATCAACCTACTTGACCTAATAGACATTTACAGGACACTACACTTAACAATAGCAGAGTAAACATTCCTCTCAATTGTGTAGGGAAGAGTCACTGACATAGATATATTCTAGGCCATAAAACACACCTTAACAAATTGAAAACAAAAGCAATACTTTCAAATTATGTTTCCCATAATTGTAATTCAGTTCAAAATCAATGAAAGAAAGATACCTGGAAAACTCCATCAAATATTTGGAAATTTTAAAATATGTTTTTAAATAATTTATGGATCAAAGAGAGAGTCTCAAGAGAAATTTAAGTATACATTAAATTGAATGAAATTTAAAAAATATCAAAATTTGAGAAATTACTCTAAACCAGTGCTTAAAGGGAATTTTACAGCATTAAAAGTTTATACAGTATTAGAAATGAAGAAAGATCTAAAATCAATATCTTAAACCTCCACCCTAGGAAACTAGAGAAAGAAGAGCAAATGAAATCTAAAACAAGTCTCAGAGAGGAAATAATAAAAATTGGAGGAGAAATCAATACATTTAAAACAAGAAAGCAATCACTCTAGGCTCCATGGTGTGGTGGTTGTCCTTCTTCAACTCCATCTTAGCTGAGTGTGGTAAGTCCAATAAATCAGATTGTAGGTGCTGGAGTCTGTTGAGGCTCAGGATCTGGCTATCACATTGTCAGTCCAGAGATTCAAATCCCCTAAATATATCTTAAACCCCAACATTAACTGCACCTCCAAAATGGGAGGATTGCATCCAGCATCCAGGTGGAATCTGACCCTCCTCTTGACATAGAGGTGCAATGGACACAACCAATCCAATGTCCACATAGAAGAGGTGGCATTGGAATGGGAAAAGTGGACATAGTGGACCAAGGGTATGGGGAAAGGCAGGAAGAGATGAGAGGTGGAGGCGTCTTTGGGACATGGAGCTGCCCTGGATGGTACTTCAGAGGCAATCACCGGACATTGTAAATCCTCACAGGGCCCACTGGATGGAATGGAGGAGAGTATGGGCTATGATGTGAACCAATGTATATGAGGTGCAGAGGTGCCCAAAGATGTACTTACCAAATCCAATGGATGTGTCATGATGATGGGAACGAGTGTTGTTGGGGGGGGGAGAGGGGGGGTGGGGGGATGGGGTTGAATGGGACCTCACATATATATTTTTAATGTAATATTATTACAAAGTCAATAAAAAATAAAAAAATAAAAAAAAAACAAGAAAGCAATAAGAAAATCGATGAAACCCAAAACAATTTCTTTGAAAAATCAATAAAATTGATCAAAGTCTATCCAGAATAACCAAGAGAAAAAGTAAGAAAAAACACAAAAACACAAGTTACCAATACCAAGAATGAAAGAAGGAGCATCACTACTGATCTCATGGATATTAAAAGGATAACCACAAAATACTACAAACAACTCTATCATCATAAATTCAATAACTAGGATGAAATTGTCCAGTTCATCCTAGTTATGGAAAGATGTAAACTATCAAAATTCACACAAGGAGAAATAGATAATGTTAATAAATTTGTGCCTATTAAATAAACTGAACTTTAGTTTAAAATCTCCCCAAAAAACAAACATCAAATGCAATGAATATACCACACTAATGAAAGAAGTTGCTGATATGGGAGGAGTGGGGGGCGTGGGGAGTGGGGTATATGGGAACCTCTTATATTTTTTAAGGTAACATTTTCTGTGATCCTTGTATCTTTAAAAAAAAAAGAAAATAATTTTAAAAATTAAAAAAACAAAACTAAACAAAAAAACACGAAGCCAAAATGGTTTCACCAGGGAATTCTAACACACCAAGAAATAAATAGTATCAATTCTATGTAGCCAATTCCAGAAAATATTAGAGGAAGGAACATATTCCAATATAATTTGTGAGGCTAGCATTACTCTAATACCAAATACCAGATAAAGACTTTACAAGAAAAGAATACTGTAGTTGAATACCTTTCATACATGTAGATGCAAAAATCCTAACAAAATATTAGCCTATCAAGACCTAGCAATACATAAAAATTATAAAACATCACAACCAAGTGGGGTTCATCTCAGGAAAGCAAGGCTGTTTCAGCAGTCAAAAATCAAACAATGAAATCCACCACTTTAATACACCAAATGAGAGACACTGTATGATCACATCAATTGATGCAGAAAAATCATTCAACATAATCCAATTTCCTTTCTTTACTAAAAACACTCAACAAACTATGAATAGATAGGAACTTTCTTCACTTAATAAAGCCTATCTACGAACACCCTACAGGTAACATCATACTTAATGGTGAGACAATGTTTTCCCCTAAATTAAAAATGAAGCAAAGATGTCCATTCTTATCACTCCAATTCAATGTATTACCGGAAAGCTTACCTAGCGAAAGAAGAAAAGAAAAAGGAATAAAAGCTACACAGAATGAAAAGGAAATGAACTGCTTTTATTTGCAGGTGACATGATTGTTTATGCAGAAAATCCCAAAGAATCTACAAAGGAAAAACCCTCCAGGAATGCGTGAGTATAGTAGTAACATCGCAGGATACTAAGTCAATTACAAAAGTCATGTCAAATAGATTCTGTTAAAAATATTAGAGAAAATATCATCTATGGGAATATATTTATTTACAACTCATGAATCAGGCAGCATCCAAACCATACCTATAAAGGAGTTGCACTGTGAGAGTGGAAAGAAGCTTATGTAAGCACAAACACAGAAGCAAGCAAGCCAATGATCTGATTAGTTGACATTGAGTTTCCATTTTACATAGGGGGCGACTTACAAAGTGGAGAGCAGATATACGTTGATTAGTATGACATGCTTGCCCATTCTGATACACTATCTATAGTGGACTGAAACTGGTTTATCAGCAGGTGTTGCTTATCTGCAATTATATATGGTGCATTCCATTGTTCCATTTTTTGGAAAGCCCCCACAGATCAATAGTTTTGTCTTTTGGAAAATCCATTTGCAGAAAGGGGTCATTCCTGACAATGCTCAACACAAGCAACTATTTTATTTTATTTAATAATTCTTATAAACAAACAATGTAATTTGAAATTTAAAAAAAATACAATACCAATTATAATAGCACCAAAAAATGAGGTACTTATGTACAATTCTAATGAATATATGCAGGATATGAATTGGAAAAACTTTAAAACATCAATGAAAGGAATCAAAGGAGAACCAAAGAAGAGAAATATACTGTGTTCATGAATTGAAGACTTTGTATTGTTAAGGTATCAATTGTCCCCAATTTGATCTATAGATTCAAGGTAAGCCCAATCAAAATTCCAGCATGTTTTTGTAGATGTAGTTTAGCTAATTTAAAAATTTACACATAAAGGCAAAAGAACTAGAACAGCTACACTGTATCTGAAAAAAAAAGAACCAAGTCATAGGACTTATATTAACCAGTACAAAGGAAGTCTTATTATAAAGCTATAGTAATTGAGAAAGTGCAGTACTGGGGAAAGGATAGGCATGTATATCAATGGAATATAATAAAGAGCTCACAAACAGGTCCACAGTGTAGTGTAGTGTAGTGTAGTGTAGTATAGTATAGTATAGTATAGTATAGTATAATATAGTATAGTATAGTCAACTGAATTCCCCCCTAAGATCAGAAACAAAGAAAGGATATCCATTTTCACCATTCTTTTTCAATATATTACTGGGAATAAAAGACCTACAAATTGGAAGAGAAGAAATAAAACTGTCCTCATTTGCAGAAAACATAATTATTATGCAGAAAATACCAAGGAACCTACCAAAAACAAAGAGAAAAACAAAACCCTCCTAGAACTATGAGGTGAGTTTAGCAAAGTCACAAGATACAAGATCAACATAAAAATCACTTGTAGGGAGTAAATGTGGCTCAAGCAATTGGGCCCCCTCCTCCCATACAGGAGGTCCTGGGTTTGGTTCTTGGTGCCTCCTAAAAAGGATGAGCTGCAACGAGCTGCAACGAGCCACAATGAGCTGCAAGTGGACATGGCTCAAGCATTTGGGCACATGCCTTGCATATGAGAGGTCCCGGGTTAAGATCCCAGTGCTCCTGAAGAAGACTAGCAGACAGATGAGGGAGCCATCTGGAGTGGGGGCAGGTAAAAATCAATTTTATTTCTATACTTAACAAGCAACACATGGACACTGCAATTAAAAACAAAATACCATTTATAATCACTTGAACAGAAATTAAATACTTAGTTGTAAATCTCAAAAAACATGTACAGAACTTGTATGATAAAAATGACAAAACACTGGTGAAAGACATCAAAGAATACCAAAATAAATGGTGAGAAATACCCTCTTTACAGATTGAAAAACATTAAAAAGGCTTTGCTTTCTATATTGATATATAGGCTTAATTCAATTCTTATAGAATTCCTTTCAAGATATTTGGTAGACAGAGACAAGACTGTTCTAAGATTTATATGGATAGGCAAAGGAATCAGAATAACTAAAACTTGGTTAAAAAAGAATAGTAAATTGGGAGGAATCAGCCTACCTGATATCAATACTTATCATATCGCCACAGCAATCAAGACTGTGTAGGGTTGCCAGAGGTATAGACACATAGATCCTTAGAACAGAATAGAAAATTCCCAAATTGGTTTTCACAAATATGTCCAACTGGTTTTTGACACAGTTTTAAAAGCAATTCAGTGGGGGAAAAGATAGCCTATTTTAAAAATGGTGCTGAGCAATTGAACATTCATAGACCTAAATAGAAAAGGAAGGAAGGAAGGAAGGAAAATGAGGGCGGGATAGAGGGAGGGATTGAGGGACGGAGGGATGGAGGAAGGTAGGTCTAACCTCACACCTTAAAACATTAACTCAAAATGATTGATGTAATTGTAAAACATAAAACTATGAAGATTTTAGGGGAAAAAAAGCAGGAGAAAATCTTTGGGGGCTAGGAATAAACAAAGAGTTCTTACACTTGACACCAAAAAAACATGATGCATAAAAAGAAAATCTGATAACTTAGATTTTATCATATTAAAACCTTTTTCTCTGCAAAGGATGCTGTTAAGAGGTTGAAAAGACATGCTACAATCTGAGAGAAAATATTTGTACATCACATATACAACAAAGCACTAATATCTAGAATATATTATGAATTCTCAAAACTCAACAGGAAAAAATAAACAATCCAAATTAGAAACTGCACAAAAGAAATGAAGTTATCAAAAAGGATATACAGATGGCAAATAAGCACATGAAAAGATGTTCAATATCGCTAGCCATTAAGGAAGTGCAAATTAAAATCACTCCACACCTATCAGAATCACTAAAATAAGAAATATTTTTTCTCTTTATTTTTTTAATGTTACATTCAAAAAATATGAGGTCCCCATGTACCTCCCACCCCCCTCACCCCACTCCTCTGCCCATAACAACAACCTCCTCCATCATCATGAGACAGTCATTGCATTTGGTGAATACATCTCTGAGCACCGCTGCACCTCATGGTCAATGGTCCACACCATAGACCACACTCTCCCACAGTCCAACCAGTGGGCCATGGGAGGGCATGCAAATAAGAAATATTAACACCAAATACTGGCAAGAATGTGGAGAACCCACAGAAGATGACAGAAAAAGCCGCAAGAGCAAGATGCTGAAATCAATCAAATCTGTTAAAGAGAGGATCACAGAAGGAGCAGCCAGAAACTGAAAGCAACAGAGCCTGGAGGAGAAGGCAGAGACAGACAGATGCCACCATGTGCCTTCCCATGTGATGGAGAAGTTCAGGATCATCCACAGTCAGGGGTCTTTGAAGAAAGAGTGTTGCCTGATGCCTTTATTTGGACATTTTCCCCAAAGGTCCCAAAGCCTTGGAACTATAAGCTTTTAAGTTACTAAATCCCCATTGAAAAAGCATACCCATTTCTGGTATATTGCCTTGGCAGCATTTAGCAATCTAAAAGAATCTTCAACAGAAATCAAAATGTATTTTTAATTAAGACAAATGCAAATGCAAGTTATCAAAATCTGCGGGACACAGCAAAAAGAGTACTTAAAGATAAATTTATAGTTCAAATGCATATATTTAAAAAGAGATATTTAAAATTAATAACCTAAGAATTTTACCTTAGGAATCTAGAGAAAGGAGAGCAATTTATGAGTAAAACAAGGAGTAGAAAATAAATAAAAACTAGAGAAGAAATCATTGAAATGGAAAACAGAAGAGCAATAAGAAAATCAATGAAACCAGAAGATAGTTTTTTAAAAAAATATCAATGAACTTGATAAACTTCTAGCCAGACTAACCAAGAAAAAAAATGAAAACACAAATTACCTGTATCAGAAATGAAAGAATGTTCCTTACCATTGATCCCATGAACATTAAAAGGACAATGAAGAAACATTATGTCCAACTAAATGTCCAGAAATTTGATTACTTAGATAAAATTATCTTGAAAGAAACAAACTACCAAAATTCACATAAGGAGAGATTGTTAACCTGAATAGCCCTGAATAGAAATTAAATACATTGAACCAGTAATTAATGTCCTTTCAAAACACAAACAACCCAAGCCACATCATTTCACTGTTGTATTCAATTAAATATTTAAGGGTGAAGTAACACCAATTGACAATTTCTTCCAAGAAATAGAAGCAAAGGGAGCACTTTCTAACTCATTCTGTGAAACCATAATTACTTTAACAGAAGACATTAAACATATTACAAAAATGAAAACTACAGATCCATATATTTTGTGAACATGGACTAAAAAGTGCCTCAACTATATAAGCAATTTGAATCCAAAAAAATATAAAAATCATACACCATAACAAAATGGGATTTTACTCGTGCAATTTTGTTACAACACACAAATATCCATCAGTATAATCTACCATAAACAAGCTAAAAAAGTAAACATAAGATAATATCTATTTATTCTTAAAAAAACACTTTATAAAAAATGTACCACCCATTTATGAAAAATAATCTCAGCAAACTACAGCTAACAACATGCTTAATTGCGTAACCTGTATGCCTTATCTCTCAAATCAGGAAAAAGGCAAGGATATTCTCTCTCGATATTCCTCTTCAAAATCACAGTAAGTATCTTAGTGCAATAAGAAAAGAAAAATAAATAGAAGGTATGCCAATTGGAAAGGAAGAAATAAAACAATCTTTACTCTTTATTCTCAAATGACATGGTTGGATTTATATAAAATACCAAGGAATCTATAAAATAATCACTAGAAGAAATAATTGCAAGATACAAATTAAATATAAGAAACTAAGTTGCTTTTCCACATACATTCATAATAAAACAAAAAATAAACAAAAAAACACCTAGACAAAACCTTCTGCTTTTCACAGAAAATAACTCAAAATATATCACACAACTAAATGCAAAATGAAAAATTTTTAAACTTCCAGAAGTAAACATAGGAGAAAATCTCTATAAACTTGAGTTTATTGATGAGTTTATTGGCACAATAGCAAAATCATAATCTATTCGAAAAATGGATAAGTTTTGTACCTATTAAAATGAAAATCATATGTTTGTAAAAGAAAATGTTCTGAGAATGAAAACAGAAACCATAGACTTGGAGAAAATATTTTCCATACACATCTGATAAGGACTTGTTTCCATAATATACAAAAACCCAGGTGTCTGAGTGAGTGCACCTAATAATCTATCCTGCAAAGAAGAAGCTGAATAGCATTGGAGGCCTGCTGGAGAGGGCTGTTTCCGGGGCTTGCAGGACAGGAGGTGTCTGGACGTCAATTTGGTGAGACAGTGACAGAAGAGTTTCTTTCAAGAGGTAGAAATTTGGGTTTCTGACATGGAGGTCAGAGGCTGTGGATAGGACCCTTCTGCCTAGGGCTGGTGGCCACAGCAATCCCTGAAACTGTTAATTGTGCTGTGGTGTTCCCAAACCCCATGTTTACTGGATGCATGGTTCCCAGGTCCCTATCCATAAACCCCTGTAGCCCATGCTCCACAGACTCACATACCTTGAGTCCACAATATCCCAACTTCCCATTCCCAAATCCAACATGCCATGAGGTCTGTCTGAGGTCCGTGATCAGCCTAGCCCTCCACTTTTTTTTTTTTTTTTTGAGCTTGGAGGAGCATGCAAGCTGGCTTGGGGAAAGCCTGGGAAGAAAGGAGAGGCGAATCTGCTGAGAAAGCCCAATTTACCTAAATGCCCTGGGATAGGAAACTTGGTCTGGGAGAAGGTAGAGTCAGAAAATCAATTGGCCCTCCCCTAGCACACCTAAGGGGGAGGGACTTTAGGACGTGCTATCCAAGCTTCCAATAGCATATTTGGGGGTTCTAGCAAGGTGTAGGTGCTCTCAGGCTGGAAATAAAGACTCATTCTCTTCTGTGTTGAGTTGGTTCACCAAGGACCCACTTGAATCTCCTACTGGACACCTCATGAAGCTTTTCTGCTGCCCTGGGAGAGAGGGAAGTGAGGAAGGGAGAAAGGGGGAACGTCAGAACCCTAAACATTTTATTTAACTGCAAAGAGGATTCCTTGCTTGAAACTTTGTTTTTTTGTTGTTGTTTCCATTGTTATTGCTGCATTGTCTCCTGGTTTTTTCTCCCTATTTATCCCCCCAAGGCCCTTTTTCTTTTCTTTTGTTTTTTTCTCTTTTTCTTTTTGTTGCTTGCTTCTTCCTCCTTTTTTGAACCACCCCGCCTTTTTTTCTTTTGCTTCCTTTCACTTATTTTTTATTATATATATATATATATACACACACACACACATATATATATATATAGTAGGTGCTGCAGAGAACATTTCACAATTGCTGTGTTTCCTCATTCTCCATTTCCTCTTTTCTGTGTGTATTGATTTTGGCCACCAACACTACCACCTTTCCTCTACATCTTTCTATCCTCCATCATCCATTGTTTCTCTTACATTGCACCTCCCTTTGTTTGGCCCCCTAACTGTATGACTTTTTATTTCTAATACCTTTGTTCTGTTTTCTGTCATTTATTCATTCTTTATATTATTGTTCTTTCTTTTCTCTTTCCCTCTCTCATGAAAACACTGGCATTTTAATTCATACTATATTCCTCCCCATATTCATTTGACTGTCTCTTTAAAGGTACTCTACTTATTGTTATAACTCTACACAGCTTACATGGGTCTAATATCCATTCTCCTAGATCTCACATGGTTCCTCTATTAACATTTATTGTCAATACTACTTTATACATTTTATTTTCTTACTCATTTTGCTTTCCTTGGCCCTAATATTTTCCTTTAAAATGAACTTAGCCAGCAACAAGAAAATAGGGAAAGAACAAAGTGAAAAAGACAAGACAAAACATAAACACAAAACAACAACTAATTAAACCCCAAGACTAGACAAAAAGCTAAGGAACTGATGAAACCCGTCAATATAAAATGAGGACCAGACAGCAACAGAAAACTATAAACCAAACCAATAACCTGGAAAACATGCCCAATCCAAAGAACAAACTAAAAACCAAGAAGAGAAGCAGAACATCAAACAAGTAATTAAAGCCTTAAAACATATATTAGTGACCAATTTAAGGAAGTAAAGGAAGAGATTAAGAATATGAAGAAAACACATGGAGAGACTACAGAAGAAATTGCAATCATATGCAAAAAGATAACAGATATGATTGTGATGAACAGCACAATTCAAGGAATCAAAAATACACTCTCAGCAAGAAACAGCAGATTAGAAGAGGCAGAGGAGAGAATTAGTGATGTGGAAGACAATACATCTGAAATCAGATAGTAGAACTGATCGATAAAAAGAGAAAAAATCCAACTGGGACTTAGGGACCTGAATGACAATGCAAAAAGCACAAACATACACATTATAGGCATCCCAGAAGGAGAAGAGAAGAGAAAGGGGACAGAAGGGGTGTTGGAGGAAATAATGGCTGAAAACTTCCCATATCTACTGAGAGAGATGGATGTAAATGTCAAGGAAGCACAATGCACCCCAAACAGCATAAATCCCAACAGGCCTACCCCAAGATATATACTTGTCAAATTTTTCATCACTGCTATAGGGGTTGCCCTGTATGTACAGTGCCAAGACAATTTTTTCCATTTCCTCCTCACTGTCTACCTGCTTTCTTTTTTGGCTAGTTATTAAGTTTCTCTTCACATAACTTTTAGATCGCAGTATTTCACATATACAATAGATGGTACTCTCACATATCCAACATCAAACCCTTTGTCCCTTCACCAGCAATGATCTTTTTATATGTTCATATTATATTTGCTGCAGCTAATGTACAGATATTGAAACAATAGCTTTCAAACATGGTTCCATTTGAGTATACATTATGGTTTATATTTTAGACTATACAATTTTCTAAATTTGTAGTTATCTTATGTTTTACATTTTGGTTTGCATTTTAGCTTATAGACTTTTATACATATTTGTTGTAATTTAACATGTCCTATATCCATCATTGTATGATCTTGTGGAACACTTCCATTGCTCCACAGTTACACTGATTCTATCTATTCAATACCTCTTTCCTCCTCCCCTCGGGGCCCAGAGTGACAATCGATCTTCATTACTTGAAGTACCATATTCAGACATACTTGCAACAATGTTGAGGGCTTGGCATACTCGTCTGCCCTAACCCACTGGGAACCACCAATTCTCTTGAGAGATACAATTCCCTCTGTTTGAGTGTATCAGTCCTCCCCAGGATGTGGGTATACCTTCACTCTCATTCTATGGGTCTCCACCTAATGATATAACCCACTATGACAGAATGATCACTCATACACTCCCTAGAAGCTTGCGCTGTCAGATGCCCCCCTTTAAGCATCTTACACAGGTAACCTTCCGTATAATATTTTCAAAAGTGTTTTCTCTGCATTATAATTTCAAACACATACCTGACAGTCTCCAATGTTCATACGTTCCCCCAACATCCCCCCAAATTTTTGGGCCTTCTGACCCATCCTCCCATCCCTAGCCCCCTCAAGCTCACACAGCCCCACCCAAAGTTATCCCTATACTGCCATTTTATCCCTTCCCTGTACAAATACTTACCTCCAGTTTATCATAGATTTCACCCAAGTTGGTGTCAGCTCACAACATTCCTCTACTCCCCAACTTCCTTTAAGTTTACCATCCATTCTCTAGCTCTCTAAGACAGCTTTGTTTACTTATTTCATATCAGAGAGGTAATGTAGTATTTGTCCTCACTCAACATAAGGTTCTCAAGATTCATCCATGTTATCATGTGTGTTTGTACTGTATTTGTTCTTATAGCTGAGTAGTATTCCATTGTATGTATATACCACATTTTACTTATCCATTCATCTGTTGATGGGCTTTTGGATTGATTCCAGCATTTGGCAATAGCAAATAGTGCTGCTATGAACATTGGTGTGTATATATCAGTTTGTGTCCTTGTTTTCTGTTCTTCTGCATATATACCCAGCGGTGAAATTGCTGGGTCATATGGCAAATCCATAGCTAGTATTTTTGAAACCACCAAACTGTCCTCCAGAACGGCTGGATCCTTCTGCATTCCCACCAGCAGTGAATGAGAGTTCCCCTTCCTCCACATCTTCTCCAACAATTGTAGTCTTCTGATATTTTGGTAGCTGCCAATCTTATGGGAGAAAGATGGTATTTCATTGTTGTTTTGATTTGCATTTCCCTAATAGCTAGAGATTTGGAGCATTTTTTTAATGTGTTTTGCAGCCATTTGCATATCTTCTTTGGAGATATGTCTGTTCAAATCATTTTCCCATTTTTAAGTGGGATGTTTGTCTTTTTATTTTCAAGATATGTCTCCTATCAGATATATGGTTACCAAATATTTTCTTCCATTCTGTAAGTTCTCTTTATACTTTCTTGACAAATTCCTTTGAGGTGCAGAAGGCTTTAATTTTGAGGAAATCCAATTTATCTCTTTGCTCTTTTGCTGCTCATGCTTTGGTGTGAAGTTCATGAAGCAGTTTCCTATTACAAGGTCTGGTAGATGCTTCCCTACATTGCTTTCCAAGGTCTTTACGGTCTTGGGTCTTATATTTCGGTCTTTGATCCATCTCGAGTTAATTTTGTATAAGGTATGAGTTGGTAATACTCTTTCATTCTTTTACACATGGATATCCAGTTCTCCAGGCACCATTTGTTGAAAAGGCCATTCTCTCCCAATTGAGAGGCTGTGGTGGCCTTGTCAAATACCATATGGATGTATATATGAGGATCTATATCAGAACTCTTAATTCTATTCCATTGGTCACTGTGTCTATCCTTGTGCCAATACCATGCGGTTTTCAGTACTGTAGCTTTGTAATGTGGTTTGAGGTCAGGTAGTGTGATTTCTCCAATTTAATTTTTCTTTTTCAATATGTCTTTGGCTATTCATGGCCTCTTTCTTTTCCAAATAATTTCATAGTTAGGTTCTCTAGTTCATTAAAAATGCTGTATTGATTTTTACTGGGATTGGAATGAATCTGTAGATGAGTTTTGGTAGGATAAACATCTTAATAATATTCACTCTTCCTATCCATGAACAGGGAATATTCTTCCATTTATTTAGGCCTTCTTTGATTTCCATGAACAGTGTTGTGTAGTTGTCTGTGTATATATCTTTTACATCTTTAGTTAAATTTATTCCTAGGTATTTGATTTTTTAAGTTACTATTGTGAATGGTATTTGATTACTGATTTCTTCCTCATACTGCTCATTATTGGTGTACAGAAAAGCTACTGATTTTTTCCACATTTATCTTGTAACCTGTGACTTGAATGAACTCATTTATAAGTTCTAGAAGGTCTCTTGTAGACTTCTTAGGGTTTTCTATGTATAGGATCATATCATGTACAAATAATGAAATTTTGAATGCTTCCTTTCCAATTTGGATGACTTTTATGTCTGTTCTTGCCTCAGTGCTCAAGGAAGTACTTCTAAGACTATGGTAAATGGGAGGGGTGATAAAGGGCATCCTTGTCTTGTTCCTGATCTTAGAGGGAAAGATTTTAGGATTTCACCATTGTAAATGATGTCACTGGTGGTTTTGTCATATATACTCTTTATCATGTTCAGAAAGTTTCCTTCTATTCCAATCTTTTGCAGAGTTTTTATCAAGTAAGGGTGCTGTATTTTGTCAAATGTATTTTCTGAATCTATAGATATGATCATGTGATTTTTTCCTTCAATTTATTTATATGGTGTATTACATTAATTGATTTTCTTATGTTGAATCATCCTTGCATACCAGCAATGAATCCCACTTGATCATGGTGTATAATTCATTTAAAGTGTTGTTGAATATGATTAGAATATATTTTTTTGAGGATTTTTGCATCTAGGTTCATTAGAGAGATTGGTCTGTAAATTTCCTTTCTTGTGGTGTCTTTGTTTGGCTTTCATCCTAAAGTAATGTTGGCATCATAGAATGATTTAGGCAATGTTCCTTCTGTTTCCAGTTTTTGGAAGAGTTTAAGCAAGATTGGTTAGTTAGTTCTTTCTGGAATGTTTGGTAGAATTCACCTGTGAAGCCGTCTGGCTCTGGGCTCTTATTAGTTGGGAGGTTTTTAGTGACTGATTTATCTCTTTACATGTGATTGGTTTTTTGAGATCATCAACTTCTTCTTTTGTCAATGTAGGCTGCTTATGTATTTCTAGGAATTTGTCCATTTCCTCTAAATTGTCCTTCTTGTTGGAATATAGTTTTTCAAAGTATCCTCTTATGATAGTCTTTATTTCTGTGGGATCAATGGTCATATCTCCTTTCTCATTTCTTATTTTGTGTATTTGCATCTTCTCTCTTTTTTTCTTTGTTAGTCTAGTGAAGAGTTTGTCCATTTTATTGATCTTCTAAAAGAACCAGCTCTTTGTTTTATTTTTTCAAGTGCTTTCTTATTTTCAATTTCGTTTAGTTCTGCTCTGATCTTTATTATTTCTTTCTACTTCCTTTGGGGTTAGTTGTTTTTTTTTTTAATTAATTCCTCCAATTGTGCAGTTGGTTCTTCAATTTTCACTCCTTCTTCTTTTTTGATGTATGAATTTATGGCTCTAAATTTCCCTCAGTACTGCTTTTGCCAAATCCCATATGTTTGGATATGTTGTGCTATCATTTTCATTAGTTTCAAGGTAGTTATGGATTTCTGTTGAGATTTCCTCCTTGACCCACTGTTTTTCTAAGAGTGTGTTATTTAACTTCCAAATCTTGATTCTAAATCTCTGTCTCTGACCCTTGCAGATTTCCAGCTTCATTCCACTGTGGTCAGAGAAATTAATTTGTACGATTTTGATCTTTCTGAATTCATTGAGACTTTTTCTGTGGCCTAGCATGTGGTCTATCTTGGAGAATGATCCATGTGCACTTGAGAAGAATGTATATCCCTGCTGTATTTGGGTGTAATGTTCGGTATATGTCTATTAGGTCCAGCTCCTTTAATATATTGTACAAAGTCTTTGTTTCTTTATTGATTCTCTTGAGATGTTCTGTCCAAAGCTGATAGTGGTGTATTAAAGTCCCCCACTATAATTGTACAGGCATCTATTCCTTCACTTAGTTTTTCCAGTGTTTGCCTCATGTATTTGGAGGCACACTTGTTAGAAGCTTAAACGTTTATGATTGTTCTCTCTTCTTGAAAGATTATCACTTTCACTAATATGTAATGTCCATCTTTGTCTCACAATTGTTTTGCATTCAAAGTCTATTTTGTCTGATATTAATATAGCTACTCCTGACCCTTTTTGGTTATTGTTTGCTTGTAAGATTGTTTTCCAGCCATTCACTTTCAACCTCCTTGAACCCCTGGGTCCAAGATGTGTTTATTGTAGACAGCATATAGATAGGTCATATTTCCTTATCCAATCTTCCAGTCTGAGTCTTTTGACAGGTGAGTTTAATCCATTGACATTCAGTGTTATTACTTTCAAGGAATTACATATATGAGCCATACTTTCTTTGGATTTTGTTTTGTCATATTTTGTATGATTTATTTTTTTGGTTTTTATTTTTATAGTTGCTCTTAAAGTCTCTTCCAACTCTGTCTCTCTTGGTTTTCTCTTTCTTTCTGCAGAGCTCCCTTTAGTAGTTCTTGAAGGGCAGCATTCTTGTTGGCATATTCTCTTAGTTTCTGTTTATCTGAGAATATTTTGAATTATCCATCATTTTTGAATGTTCACTCTGCTAGATAGAATATTATTGGTTGGAATATTTTTTCTTTTAGTACCTTGACTATGTCATACCACTGCCTTCTCACCTCCATGGTTTCAGATGAGAATTCAGCACTTAATCTTATGAAGCCTCCTTTGTATATGATAATGCTCTTTTCTCTTGCAGCCTTTAGTATTTTCTCTTTGTCTTGAGCATTGAATAATTTGACAAGTATATGTCTTGGGGTAGGCCTGTTGGGATTTATGCTGTTTGGGGTGCATTTTGTCTCCTGGACATCTATATCCATCTCCCTCAATAGGTTTGGGAAGTTTTCAGCTGTTATTTCCTCCAACACCCCTTCTGTCCCCTTTCCCTTCTCTTCTCCTTCTGGGATGCCTATAAGGTTTATGTATGCACATTTTGCATTGTCATTCAGGTCCCTAAGTCCCTGCTGAATTTTTTCTATCTTTTTATCGATCAGTTTTACTATCTGTTTGATTTCAGATGTATTGTCTTCCACATCACTAATTTGTCTCCTCTGCTCTTTGAGTCTGCTGTTATTTGCTGAGAGTGTATTTTTTATTTCTTGAATTGTACTGTTCATCACAATCATAGCCATCATCTTCTTCTGTATGATTGCAATTTCTTCTGCATTCTCTCAAATTGTTTTCTTCATATTCTTAATCTCTTCCTTCACTTCATCATATTGGTCCCTAATATATGTTTTGAAAGCTTTAATTGCTTGTTCGTTGTTCTGCTCCTCTTCCTGGTTTTTAGTTTGCTCATTGGTTTGGGGCATGTTTTCCTGATTATTGGTTTGGTTTTTAGTCTTTGGTTTGCTGTCTGGTCTTCATTTTATCTTGATGGGTTTAATCAGTTGCTTAACTTCTTTGTCTAGTTTGGAGTTTATTTAGTTGTTGTTTTCACGTGTGTATTTAGTCTTCTTTTTGTCACCTTGTTCTTCTTATTCTATTTCCTTGTTGTTAACTAAGTTCAACTTGAAGGAAAATATTAGGACCAGAGAAAGCAAAAGGAGTATGAAAAGAAAATGAATAATAGTAGTATTGATATTAAATATTAACAGAGGAACTATGTGAGATCTAGGAGAATGGATATTAGACTCATGTGAGGTATGTAGAGATATAACTGTAAGAAAAGTAGAGTGCCCATAATGAGATAGTCAACTGAATATGGCGAGAAATATAGTGTGAATTAAAAGTCCAGTGTGTTCAGGATAGAGGGAAAGAGAAAAGAAAGGACAACAATATAAAGAGTGAATATAAGACAGAAAATAGAACAAATGTATTAGAAACAAAAAGTCAGAAAAATATGGGGGCAAATAAAGAGAAGTGTAATGTAAGAGAAACAATCAATGATGGAGGATAGAAAGATGTAGAGGAAAGGGGATAGTGTTGGTGGCCAAAATCAGTGCATACAGAAAAGAGTAAATGAAGGAAAAGGGGGGGTGGAAATACCAGAAAATCAAACCCATATTAGCCAGGCCCCCCCCCCCCGCTGCACCCCCACCAAATCCCCTCCCACCCACGGAAGCAGTCCAAAACCGGAGGGCGAGGGCAATCCCGGACCTCCTCCGGAAGCGCTGGATTCAGGAAAGGGAAGTCCAGGACACTGCAGACCCATGGTACGTAAGTCCATGGAACACAAGCTACAGTTGCTCCAGGGACACAGACCTGGAGACCATGCATCCAAGGACCACGGGGCCCAGGAACGCTGCCACACAACTGACAGTTCTCAGGGAACACCTTGGCTGCCAGCCCCAGGGGGAATGATCCCGCCAACCCACAGCTTCTGACTTCCGTACTTGTAAGCCACAATCCTACATTTAGCAAGCACCACCTCCACCACGCTCTCTCCAAATCAATGTCCATACAACCTCCGCCCTCCAAGGCCCCAAGACAACCCACTCCGGCAAGACTCCAACCCTACTCAACCACCTCTATGCAGGAGAGACTGTAAGGTGCACTCACTCAGATGCCATCTTGTCCCGCCTATTAGGCTTATTTAAATATCTTAATTACAGTGTAGTGTATATATTACTGCAAAAAATTTCTAAAAATTCAGATAAACCACAATTCTCCTGTTAAAAAATGTCCTCCAAATTTCAGATCCCTACTCAAAGAATAACATTAGCACTCTGGTGTGTTGTATTTTAAACCTGATTCTAAGCTTTTTTCATAAAATAGATGTACTATAAAAAATACCTTCCTTTAAAAAAAATACATGGGTAATGATGTACATATTGATCTGCCACTTGCCTTTGCCACTTAGCAAAAAGGATGCAGCTCTTTCCTTGACAGCACGTAAAGATCCATCTGAGTTTGTAACAATTTCCTAGTATTCTAAAATATGTGAATGCAGTAACTAATTACACCATTCTCCTGATGGTCACATAAGGCATCTCCATTTGTTCTTGTGATTAACAGAACTAAAATCAACAGGTTTGAACATAAATTCTTGAAGAAATGTGTGTGCTTCCATATAAGAAAGTCTTTCTAATGCGGACATTGGGTTAAAGTGGAAAGCTTGTGGTATTTTAAATTTTTGTAAGTATTGCCAAAATTTTACTTCAAGAATGCTATAACATGGGAAACAGACTTGGCCCAGTGTTTAGGGCATCTGTCTACCACATGGGAGGTCCAGGGTTCAAACCCCGGTCCTCCTTGACCCGTGTGGAGCTGGCCCACATGCAGTACTGATGCACACAAGGAGTGCCTTGCCACGCAGGGGTGTCCGCTGTATAGGGGAGCCCCACGCTCAAGGAGTGCACCCCATAAGGAGAGCTGCCCAGTGCGAAAGAAAGTGCAGCCTGCCCAGGAATGGTGCCACCCACATGGAATGCTGACACAACAAGATGATGCAACAAAAAGAGACACAGATTCCCATGCTGCTGACAACAACAGAAGCGGACAAAGAAACAAGACACAGCAAATAGACACAGAGAACAGACAACGTGGGTGGAGGGGGAAGGGAGAGGAATAAATAAATAAGTCTTTAAAAAAAAAAGAATGCTATAACAATTTGTATTCACACGAATTAATGTATGTCAGTATCTTAAAGTCTCCCAAACATTTTTATCAGTCTTTTATATTTGGTCAAAATTATGGTTTAAATAATGTATTTTCACTACTACTTTAATGTATATTTCCCAATTATCTAATTAGGTTAAGCAGAATATTAACTTAACTTCTCACCCATAAGAACTTGGATTTATGCAGCCATGTCCTGGGTTCAGGATTCTTCTGCACACGATTCAAAATTCTGAAAGGTCCACAAGACATGAAATTTCCCCTTTACTTTGGGAAGGATTTGACTGAAATGACCTGGAGCCAGGAAATGGGAGCAGACAGGACACCTCCAGCTAGAGAGGGAATTAGGAGGACCAGGGAAGAACGAGTGCCAGGAGAAAGACCACAGATGAATTTCCTGGTGCAGTCTTCCAGGCTGCAACCAGAGAGCCTGGTGCTGACATACAGGCACCCTAGTATGTGCATAGGCTTATTCTGTTCCCTCTAGAATAGGGCCAGGGACCCATGATGGATTGCAAGATAGCGCCACACCATGTAGGGGAAAGGCCATAAAGGGTTCCACAAGCTGTGCCTACCATGTTTAATGCTGTATTTTCTTGATTTGGCCCCAGCCCAGCTACTCCAACCCATTAACAGTTTTCTGGAGTGTTGAGGAAGATGGCTCTGCAAAATTTTGCTAGTTATTCAAAGATAGTCAGGAAATGGAGCCTTGGAGGGTCTTAGACTGGCATTTTGGACAACTGGGATGGCTAGCTGTGTGTTAGTTATTGTTGACATAGAACATCTTGTTGGATGGAACATCTTTCTCCATCTTTTTACTTTTTCAACCATCCCTTTATTGCATTCTATCTATGTCCTTATATTTAATGTCACCTTCTTAGCCAACATATATTTTTATCTTATTTTTTATCCATTCTCACAGTCTTCATCTTTTAATTGGTGTCTTCATACCTTCACATTAAAGTCATAATATAATACTTCATAAGTGCTGTTTTAACCCAGTTTTGAGGCAATGGCTAAAATCTGTCGATCCCAGTTTTCAGGTAGCTTGCTAAGTCCACACTCCAGCTGCTTCCTTTATCAGACTCTAACCCTCCAGTTATCACACACCCTCTGACCGGCAGAGGACCCTGATGCCACATACCTAGGGATAGTTCCTTCTTCCTTGGGCCCACAGAATTATCCAAAATACCAGTCTACAAAAATTCCATGAAAACCTGGCTAACCTACCCTGTCTTGCCATATATAAGCCTCCTCCTTCAGTTCCAACTTGCTGCTATCCCCTCTCTGGAGGCAAATCTCAAGTGGTGCTCCAAGGCAATCTTCCTTTGGAGCTGTAATTAGGAAAGTCTTGTGCCTCTCATCACCTGGAGTGTTTTTCTGTTATGTTCTGCCATCCAAAACATCTACAATCATACTTATTATAATATGATTACTATTTTCTTTTTTAACATATTTTTTTATTTATTTTTAAAAGACACTTAAATGATGTGAAATGTTACAGAAAAAAACATAAAGGCTTCTCATATGCCCCACTCCCCACACCTCACACACTTTCACACATTGACAACTTCTTTCATTAGTGTGGAATATTCATTGCAATTGATGAATACATTTTGGAGCATTGCCCCTAATCATGCATTATAGTTTACACTCTCTTCCACTCAATTCTGTAGGTTATGATCATACATATAATGACCCATATCTGTCATTGCAATGTCACCCAGGACAATTCCAAGTCAAGTTGCCCCCATATTACACCTCTTTATCATTCTCCCTGGCCTCAGCACCTCCAGGTGCTGTCTCCAGGCCACTGTCTCCACATCAATGCTACATTTTCTTCCATTAATACTCCTAATAGTTCCACAGTAGAATATCAGTAAGTCCACTCTAATCCATACTCTATTCTTCCATCCTGTGGACCCTGGGATGGTTATGTCCACTCCACCTCTATATCAAGAAGGGTTTAGATTCCACATGGATGATGGATGCAATTCTCCTGCTTGCAGTTGTAGGTACTCTTGCCTCCCTGGTGTGGTGGTTGACCTTCTTCACCTCCCTGTTTGCTGGCCAGGGTAAGTCCAATAGTGGATCTTTGGAATGTCCATGGAACAGCCAGGCCCTGATCCTCAGCAGACTTGCAACTCCTATTTAGCCTCTTAACAAGGTGGCTTTCATTGATTGTCAACAATTTTTTTTAAATTAGAGCTATCGTGGGTTTGCAGAAGTCTCATGGAGATAATAGAGTTTCCACATACCACCCCCAGTATTAACAATTTGCATTAGTGTCGTACATTTGTTACAATTCATGAAAGAATATTATTGTAATTGTAGTAACTATAGCCCATGGTGGACATTAGGAGTTTCAGTAATTTGTGTTTTTGCAAGAATTGGTCTATTGCATCTAAGTTATTGAATTTATGGCCATATAGATTATTTTTTCTTTATTTCCTTTTAAAGGTTACATTAAAAAAATATGAGGTCTCCATATATCCCCCACCCCACCCACCCCACCCCTCCCTCATCAACAACCTCTTCCATCATTGCAGCACATCCACTGCACCTGGGAAATACATTCTGGAGCATCACTGTACCACATGGACAGTGGTCCACATTGTAGTCCTTACTCTCCCCCAGTCCACCCAGTGGGCCATGGCAGGACACGCAATGTCCAGCATCCATCCCTGCAGCACCACCCAGGACAACTCCAAATCTTGAAAATGCCCCCACAACATATATCTTCTTCTGTCTCCCTAACATCAGCAGCCACCGTGGCCACCCTCTCCACATCACTTCTACAATTACTTCCCTTACTAATCACAATAGTTCCCCAGCAGAACACCAGTAAGTTCACGCTAATCCATACTCTATTCTTCCATCCTGTGGACCCTGGGATGGTTATGTCCAGTCCACCTCTACATCAAGAGGAGGCTTGGATTCCACATGGATGATGGATGCAATTCTCCTGCTGGCAGGTATAGGCCCTCTTGGCTCCCTGGTGTGGTGGTTGACATCCCTGTCAGCTGGCCAGGGTAAGTCCAACAAACCAGAGGGTAGGAGCTGGAAGTCTCAAACAGGTTCTTTTTTTTTTTTTTTTAAAGATTTATTTATTTATTTAATTCCCCCCCACCCCGGTTGTCTGTTCTCTGTGTCTGTTTGCTGCGTCTTGTTTCTTTTCCGCTTCTGTTGTCGTCAGCGGCACGGGAAGTGTGGGTGGCACCATTCCTCGGCAGGCTGCACTTTTCTTTTGCGCTGGGCGGCTCTCCTTATGGGTGCACTCCTTGCGCGTGGGGCTCCCCTACGCGGGGGACACCCCTGCGTGGCGCGGCACTCCTTGCGCGCATCAGCGCTGCGCATGGGCCAGCTCCACACGGGTCAAGGAGGCCCAGGGTTTGAACCGCAGACCTCCCATGTGGTAGACGGACGCCCTAACCACTGGACCAAGTCCGTTTCCCTCAAACAGGTTCTTTACGCCCATGCGCATAGCAGTATTATTCACAACAGCCAAAAAGTAGAAACTACTCAAGTGCCCATCGGCAGGTGAATGGAGAGAGACTGTGGTATAAACACCTGTGAAATATTATTTGGCCATAAGAACAAATGAAATTCTGAGACATGCTACAAATTGAAAACATTATGCTGAGTGAAACAAGAAAGTCACCAAAAGACAAATACTGTATGATTCCACTGATAGGAAATATAGAGAAATAGAAAATTAATAGAGATTAAAAGTAGATGTTAACAAAGAATGGAAAACTTGGAATGGGGCATATTAGTCAGCCAAAGGGGTGCTGATGCAAAGTACCAGAAATCTTTTGAATTTTATAAAGGGTATTTATTTAGGGTGGAAGCTTATAGTTCTAAAGCCATGCATAGTCCAATTCAAAGTAGATCCAAAACTTCTTCAAAAATGAAGCCCAATATATTGCCAGGTTCCATTAATAGGAAAATTTAATATACTGATGAGTTTAAAGGTTAGATACAGAATACATATTAATTTAGAAAAGTTGATGTAAAAATAAATTGGGGTATCAAAAAAAAATAAAAAATGCAAATTATTTGTCTTTGATGTTTTGCCTTCCATCACTGCAATAAGTGTTGCCCTGTATGCAAATTGGCAATGCATCTTCTTCAGTCTTTTCCTCAGTGTCTACATCCTTTCTTTTTTTTTTAATTATTAAGCTTATCTTCACAAAAGTTTTAGATCACAGTAATTCATATACACAATGTACAGTACTCCCACATATCCAACATAAAACCATTTTCCCTTCCATAGCAATAATCTTTTTACGTGTCCATACTATATTTACTGAAACTGATGTACAGATACTGAGACAATAGCTTTCAAACAAGGTAACAATTGGGTTTACATTGTGGTTTATATTTTAGACTATACAATTTTCTAAAATTTTAGTTATCTTATGTTTTACATTATGATTTACATTTTAACCTATCAGCCCCTATATATTTTTGGTGTAATTTAACATGTTTTATATCCATCCTTGTGTAATCTTGTGGAACACTTCTATTGCCCACACAGTTACATTGATTCCATCTATTCAATACCTCTTTCCCACTCCCCTCAGGGCCCACAGTGACAGTCAATCTTCATTGCTTGAAAGGCCATGTTCAGAGATACCTGCAACAGTGTTGAGGGCTTGACATGCTCAACTGCCCTAATGCATTGGGAGCCACCATTTCTCTCAAGAGATACTATTCCCTCTATTTGAGAACATCAGTCCTCCCCAGGATGTGGGTATACCTTCGCTCTCATTATATGGGTCTCTATCCAATGATATAACCCACTCTGGCAAAATGAGCACTCACACACTACCTAGAAGCCTGTCCTGCATCAGATTATCCCCTTTAAACATCTTAAACAGGTAACCTTCCTTATTATATTTTTTTAAAAGTTTTCTCAGCATTATACTCTCAACCAAATACCTGACAATCTCCTAAATTCATGTGTTCCCCCAAACTCTGCCTAATTTCTTGGGCAATATTACCCATCCTCCCACCCCTAATCCCCCTCAAGCATGCAAAGCCCCACCCAAAGGTAACCCTATGCCCCCATTTTATCCCTTCCTTGTACAAATACTTAACTCCAGCTTATAGATTTCACCCAGGTAGGTGTCAGCTTACATCCTTCCTCTACCCCCCAATTTCCTTTAAGCCTATCATCCAGTCTCTAGCTCTCTGAGGCAGCTTGGTTTACTTATTTCATATCATTGAGGTCATATAGTATTTGTCCCTCAATGCCTGGGTTGCTTCACTCAACATAAGGTTCTCAAGATTCATCTATGTTATCACATGTGTTTGTAGTGTATTTGTTCTAAAAGCTGAGTAGTATTCCATTGTATGTATACACCACATTTTGTTTATCCATTCATCTGTTGATGGGCATTGGGGTTGATTCCAACTTTTGGTAATAGTGAACAATGCTGCTATGAACATTGGTGTGCATATATCGGTTTGTGTCCTTGTTTTCAGTTCTACTGGGTATATACCCAGCAGTGGAATTGCTGGGTCATATGGCACAGAGAGGTTCAAAAATGGCAGGGGAGGAATAGTGGTGTGGGATGTTATTGACAGGGGACACATGGTTGGCAGAGAGTTCTCCAGGGCATATATCCAGGGTACATAAAATGTTTGGATATTTACATAGTGGTTACAATTAAAAATAACAACTGAGGGAGTGCTGAGTTCCTAGCCAGGGAAAGTCTGTCACAGTCCCTAAAGGATCAGCAACAATCCCCCAAGTGCAATGGCAAAGACCAAAAAGAAGGAAGGTCAAACAATGAACCCTTGATACTAATGACTATGCTTGTAAACCTGTGCACCTGAAATAAGAACAAGGCCTAGAGGTGCAGGGTGCCTAAGAGCTACCTCCTGAGAGCTCAAATGTGGCCAGTCTCAAAGCCAAACTCAGCATGTAAATGTATTGCCTTCCCCCCAGCATGGGACACGATTCCCAGGGATAAGCCTCCCTGGCACCAAGGGATTACTACCAAGTACCAGCTGATGATATAAATAGAAAATGACCTTGAATAAAAGGGTCAACTCGGACCAGCAGAATTTTTCAGGCTACATATAATACCAGGAGTTAAAAATGCTTTTTGACCTGAAGAAAAGGGGGAAATGGAAAGGACAAATGAGTTTATATGGCTATGAGTCTCCAAAAAGAGCTGGGAGGTTATCAGAGGGGTTGCCCTTATGCACACCTGAGCAGAGTCCCAGAGACAGATAAAGTAGATACAACCCCAGGTATTGGTTCTTCTGAGGGCTACAGAGACCCACAGGTTTATGGTCATGGCAGATGGAGTTCAGTGCCATGTCACTTGGCCCTACTTTGGAGTTTGTGTTTCTGTGTGATGGATCTGGACTCAGATGTAACCTTTGTCCACAAGCCTCTCCTGTTACTTTTACAGGATCTGTAGTTGGTGCTGGAGTTTAGTGTATACCCAGGGGACCTGAATTTCTGAACTGACCATGTGATAATCAGGCCCTGAGCCTCAGCAGACTTGCAACTCCTACACTCAGCTAACATGGAGGTGAAGAAGGTCAACCACCACACCAGGGAACCAAGAGTGCCTACAGCTGGAAGCAGGAGAATTGCATCCAGCATCCATGTGGAATCTAAGCCTCCTCTTGATATAGATGTGGAGTGGACACAAACATTCTAAACTCCACAGGATGGAGGAATAGAGTATGGATTAGAGTGGACTTAACTGATATTCTATTCATGAACTACTGTGATTAGTCATCGAAGAAAATGTGGCATTGGTGTGGAGAAAGTGGCCATGGTGGCTCCCGGGGGTAGGGAGTGGGAGGAAGGGATGTGATGTGGGGGTATTTTCAGGGGTTGGATTTGTCCTGGGAGGTGCTGCAGGGACAGTTGCTGGACATTGTATGTCCTCCCATGGCCTACTGGGCGAACTCTGGTAAAGTGTGGGCTATGGTGTGGACCACTGACCATGAGGTGCAGTGGTGCTCAGAGATGTATTCACCAAGTGCAATGAATGTCTCATGATGATGGAGGAGGTTGTTTTTATGGGGGGAGGAGTGGGATGAGGGGGGTGGGGGGTACATGGGGACCTCATAATTTTTTTTAATGTAACATTAAAAATACATAAAGAGCAAAAAAATGTAAAAAAAAAAAAAGGTTCATAAGAGGTATATTCTCACTGAAGTCTGTTGCTATGTGCTGAAGCAAGATAGTTGCTGATCTCTGCAATGGTTCAGACTTCCTCTTCCACTTAAGGTTCCTCAGGCCCAGCTTCTTCAGAGATCAGCTGTAGGTTGGATGGCTTGTTTCTTTCCAGGCTTTCTCAGCTGCTCAGGGCTCTGGTCTCTTCAGCTGGAGACTATCAGGTGAATGGTTCAGCTCTCCCTTGGGTTTAGTTCTTGAGCCTTCTCCTTTCTGTCACGTGGCAGGACTGAAAAGAACATGTTCTCCTCTTCTGTGTCTATGGAGCTCTCTTTCTTCCTGTGCCTTGTTCTCTGGGTCTTCTTGATTGAGTGTACATTTATAGAGCCCAACAAGTAGGTGGGGATTCAACACTGGGTTACACCCTACTGATGTGGTCAAATTAAAAGCCCTTAATGAATTTAATTAAGTAAACTTAAGAGCTTTGAATATAATACAATCAAAGGGTATCACACCTTGAGGAACAGACCAGTTTACATAAATAGTCAATATCCTTTTTTGGAATTCATAAATATCAAACTGCTATGGGGGAGCTGTTGATTGTTGGATGTATGGTTTACAAATTTTATAAATTAATTTTCTGAGAGCATGGTCACCTCTCATTACCTCCTTTGTCGATTGACTTTTCCCACTGCCCTGGTCTTGGTAAAGCACAGCTCCATTTCCAGTTTTCCCAGGAGAAAGGGGCTTAAAGATTGTTGTAATTTGGATCCACACTGTATTTTATTCCTCTTTGAGGTTCTGTTGATGAATTGAGTAGGGTGAAATGTCTGGTCTTCTGAGGACCTTTAGTTCCTTACAGTCTAGGTTGCACAACAAGCACCAACATGAGGCGGGGGGGCGGGGGACTATTTATTGGACTAAGTCAGTGAGGCGTGTCTCATGTTGGGTTTCCACTCTTTGGCTGGGACTTATATAAACAGAAACACAGGGAAAGGGAGCTCTGCCATTTTGACCTGACCATGGCTGAGAGAGGACTCCAGGTTTGCCTACAGCTGCAGAAAGTCAGAGAAGCCCCAAGAGGCTGAGAGAGGTCCCAGAATCTGGAATCAGCAAAGCACAGAGGCATGAAAAGAGGCCCCTGAGGTGTTGGGCCCAAGGAACAGCTCAAGGCTGAGGAGATGAGCCCTGCCATGTGCCTGATCACCATGTGGTAGGAGCCAGGATCACCAATAGCTGACTTTAGTCATCTCTGATGATGCTTTGATTTGGACATTTCAAGGCCTTGGAACTGTAAGCTTTTACCCCAAAGACAATTCCCATTACAAAGGCCAACCCAACTTTTCATTGGCAGCCCTGTGGCAAACTAACTATGCCTTACTAAAAACCCCTTCAAAATAATGGCACCATATTTAAGTATCTACAGAGATGTCAATCATCCCACTTCTGTCCACAACTTTCTCATATTAACCTTAAAGTCTATTTACTTATTAGTTGCTACCAGGAAATCTTTCCATTCCTCTCGTTTCCCAATGTCCAAGTGGTGGCTTTCCTCAGTTTTTTGTTTTCCATGTTGAAATCACTGCCTTCAGGCTGTCAGGACTTCAGAGAAGTGCTTCATAGGGAATCCTAGTTGTGTTTCCATTCTGGGTTTGTATTTATCTCAGTGAGTGTAATATCCACATTTGTTTCTTTTTAAAATATCATTTTAAATTTTTTAAAAGATACTTAGACGGCATAAATGTTAAAAATATATATACGTGATACCCATATGCCTGACTCTCGACCCCTCCTACATTTTCCCACATTAGCAACATCCTCAATCAGTGTGGTACTTTTGTTACATTTGGTGAACACCTTTTGGAGCATTGTCACTAAGTGTGGATTATTGTTACATTGTAGTTTACACTCTCTCCCGCACAAATTTGTAAGTTATGACAAGATATATAATGGCTTGTATCTGTCATTACAATGTCATTCAGGACAATTCACTGTCCTGAAAATGTCTCCATATTACACCTGTTTTTCCTTCTCCTTCCACTCAGAACCTCTAGTACCCATTGCCTCCCACATCAATGATAGAATTTCTTCCATTGCTAGAATCACCATAAGTCTAGTAGAATACTAGTAAGCCTACTCTAGTCCATCACTCATTCCTCAATTATGGGGATTCTGGGATGGTGAAGGCCACTCCACCTCTAATTGAGAGGGGGCTTAGATCCTACAGGGCAGGTGGATGGGATGATCTTGCTTGCAGATGGAGACATTCTCTGTTCCTTGGGATGGTTGTTGTCTATCATCATCTCCTTGTTAGTTGTCCTAGGTGAGTCCAATGACCTAGAGAGTAGATGTTGCAACTCTGTTGAGATAACTGGCCCAGTTGGCACTTGGACAGCCCAAAGATTTAAGTGTCTTGGACATACACCTATCAACTTGAGCACTAACTCTAAGTTCAAATAGAAGTCATGTGTAGGTAAACCACAACTGAATCCAACTCTGTCACACTGGGGAGCATAAGTTCCCAAGTAGGGCCCCCTGGCAGGGCACCAAACTCCTGAGCTGTCTGCCCTACCTATAGTGTCTGGATGTCTCTGCTATTTGAGGAATATTTACTTTGGCAGTCAATGAGATCCTGCTGAGACATACGTAAGATTAACTTCTGGAATGACCTCCTAACTCACTTTGAAGTCTCTTAGCCATGTAAACTCATTTCTCTTTACCCTTTCCCTCTTTTGGTCAATACCTTTTTCCAGTTGCATTGCTAGTTGGTGCTGAGTAGGAATCGCTCAGAGACAGAAGGCTCATCCTAGGAGTCATGTCCCACACCGAGGGGAAGGCAATACATTTATATGCTGAGTTTGGCTTAGAGAAAGGCCATATTTGAGCAACAAGGAGGTTCTGAGGAGGAAACTCTTAGGCACCCTTAAATATTTGGCTAAGTTTTAATTTCAAAAGTAAAGCTCCACAAGGACATTCATCAATATCAAGGGACCATCAATAGTCCTTCCTCCTTCACTAGACACTGCCACTGTACTCAAGGGATTCTTGCTGTCCCATTAGAGAATGTGGTAGAGCTCCCCAGGATGGAAATTCTGTATTCTTTTGGTTATAGTGTGAATCTCTACCCACTGTGACAATGTCCCATGAACACTGGAACACATTTATATTCCTTATAGGTATGCCTCAGGTGAACATCCTCCCATGCATCCCCCATCACAGACACTTGCACCAATGATGCTCCCTTGCCAGTCATAACTCTTCCATGATACAAACCTTCTTCAAAAATGAAGCAAAGAAAACAACCAAATACAATTAATTAGAAAATGAAATACAAATGGTAGTATTAAAAATACCTAATAAAATACACAAAATTTAAAAATTTTGGAATAATGAAAAATAATTGAAAATATAAAATAAAAAAATTGACATTATGTTTTTCATCACTGTAAGATTTGATGTCTTGTATGCACAGTGATATTTTCCTCTGTGTATTCCCCCAGTGTTTTATTTTTTCTTTTCATTTTGTCTTCAAAGAAGCTTTAGGTTACAGAAAAGTCTTGTATGGAATAGAGGGGATTCTCATATACCCAACATCCTCCCCCTTTCTCCCTTTCCCCTACTGATAACATTTTATAAGTGGATGGGTTTAACAATGTAGCAAAGTGAGGCAGATATTCATCTGCCAGAAGTTTCATTAAGTGTTCACATGCAGAAAACAACGTAAGCCTGATGACTTCACAGTTGGTGGGGTAGGGTGGTGTGTATGTGTTTGGGAGTGTCATTTAATATTTCACTTTGGGTTCTCTCCAGAGCAACAAAGAAAACACCTCCAATTGGAAAGTAACGTTTTCTATTCACAGAATGCAAGAGAGTCTACGCAGAAAATTCTATCAATATAAAAATGTATCTAAGACTAATAATTGGATTTAGGAAATTCCAGCACAAACGATAAATATTGCATTTTATATACAGAAAATGATCAATTGGAAATTGAAATTTAAAAAAACTCCAAGTCCTGAAAATGCCCCCACATCATATCTCCTCTTCCCTCTCCCTACCCTCAGCAGCTACCATGGACACTTTCTCCACTTCAATGTTACAATTTCTTCCATTACTAATCACAATAGTTCCATAGTAGAATATCAGTAAGTCAACTCTAATCCATACTCTATTCCTCCAGCCTGTGGACCCTGAGGTTTTTTTGGATGTAACATTTAAAATAAATAAATAAATAAATAGAGAAAGAAAAATAGACAAAATTAAGACAGAAAATAAATAAATAAATAAACAAACAATAAATATATAAATAAAGAGCTTTACCAATGTGTGAACATTGAATGGATCTCGGATTCACAAAAAAATAATGGGCCATTTTTAGAATGATTGGAAAATGTAAATATAGACTGTAAAGTAGATAACTTTCAATAAAATATTACCTTTTAAAAGCAAAAAAAACTGTGCAATTTAAAATCGCATTAAAGAATATGAAATACATAGTGATAAATCTGATCAGAGATGCAGTAGATATGTACACTAAAAACTAAAAAACATTGTAGAGGTAAATTGATGAAGACCTAAATAAGTGAATATTCATATCTTGTTCACTGATCAATATTGTTAAGATAGCAATCCTTCTCAAACCCATCAACAGATTCAATGTGGTCCCAATAAAAATTTCACAAGACTTTTCAATAGAAATTAGTAGTCTGATTCTAACACTGACATGGAAATACAAAGCACCCAGAATAGCCAAAAGACCTTTCAAAATAACGGAATGGATGGATTGCACTACTTGTTTTCAAGGCTTCCTATAATGTGACAATAATAAAGACACTGTGGTTTTGCCATAATGATAAAAATACATCAATTAAACAAAACAGAGTTCAGAAATAGACTCACTCATATATGCGTTACTGCTAACTGATTACTGATGAAGATTCAAAGAAATATTAGAAGAGATAACTCAAAATGGATCATAGACCTAAATGTTAAACTAAACTCCAAAGTTTTAGAAAAAACAAGAAAATCAAGAAAATCTTTGATGGTTTGGGTTGGTCAAAAGTGTTTTTTAAACATGTTTTACTTTTGAGTTCTTTCCTATTTCCCAGGAAATTCGTATATTGATGTCGATCTTGTTCTAAATCACAAAATAAGGTGGAAAGTTTCCCAGTTTCTTTTCAAACTATCAATATTCTTGCCCTTAAAATGGATAATCAGCAATAGATGAGTGCTCAATGCCATCTGTAAACTTAGAGTCTAAAACCAATTAAAAATTCTATTTAAAAGAACAGTAAAAAATTTTTAGATTGAAAATAGCCCCATTTAAAATAAAATTTAAAAATTGGGATTTCATCAAAAGTATGATCTTCTGCTCTTGATATTCATCCCCAAAAAGGTGAAAAGACAAGCCATAGACTGGGAGGAAATATTTTCAAGCCAACTATATGATAAATTTCTTATAGCTAGAATAAAGAATTCTCAAAACTCAATAAGATGGAATCCAACAACCATGTAAAAAAAGGGCAAAAGATTTAAACAGACACTTCCCTTCAAAGACATACAGATGACACATAATCACAGGAATAGAAGGGCAACATCATTAGCCACAAGGGAAATGCAAATCAAAGCCAGAAAGAGATACTACTTCACACCTATTACAATGGCTAAGATGACCAGACAACTGTTGGCAAAGATGTGGAGCACTGGAACTCTCATGTACTTCTGGTGAGAATGTGAAACGGTACAACCATTTTCAAAACTGTTTAGCAGATTCTTATAAAGTTAAACACACCCCTGACATATAATACAATCCTCCAACTCCTAGGTGTGTGTCTGTGTTTAAAAAATTTTTTAAGGAATTACCGGGCATTGAACCTGGGATAATGCACATAGAAACAGGCTCTCCACCACTGAGCTACACCCACTCTGCTATATATGTTTTTTAATTCATTGAAGTATATCATTCATACATAAACATTCATGGACAATGAGTGCAGTAAGTGTATAGTAATAGTTGCGAACTTACAAACAAACATGCAAAACATCATGTAGGGCACTCATATCTCACCCTACCACCAATACCTTGCATTGTTGTGAAACATTTTTAAATAATGATGAAATAGCATCATCAAAATATTACTACTAATTAAAATATCTTACATTTGTTTTATTATTCCCCCTACCCACCTTATTAATATTGTTGTTGCTCTTATTATTATTATATCATTTATACACAAACATATATAACCAGTAAGTGTATAGGGAAAGTCATGAACGTACAAAACAAACATGCGTAACATCATACAGGAGTCCCATACATGAACACATAACCCACACCTTGCATTGTTGTGAGACATCTGTTACAAACTATGAAAGAAAATCATCAAAATCTTACCATTAACTATAGTCCGTATTTTACATTTGGTGTTTTTCCCCCAACCCATCCTATTTTTTTTAATATAGTTTTATTACAGAAGTTGTGAACTTACAAAACAATCATATGTGCAGAATTCCCATACAACACCTCTATGTCAATACACTACACTGTGGTGAAATATTTCTTACAGATTATGAGAAAATATCATCAGATTATTACCACCAACCATGGCCCATAGCATATATTGGCACACCATTTCCATATTCCCCATTATCAACACAGTACATCTTTGGCACAGATGCATGAATAGTACAATATTGCTGTTAAACACAGTCCATAGGTCACTCCAGTTGTATTTTCCCATGTTTTTCCAGATTCTCACCACCCTGCAATAGTGAAGTACACTGGATCTATCTTACAAAGAACACCCTAGCATCTGTACCATTGTAGGAGTTTGGTATTATTTATAAATTCCAAAAAAACATTACATTATGTTTTTTAACTGGTCTGTTTCTCTGGGTGTATTTGATTGTATTAAATTCAGAGATTTCACTTTTACTGGATTAAATAATGATTAAGGCTTTGACTGGGTCACATCGATAGGACCAAGGGGGCAGAAACTCACAGAGAAAACTAGATGGCAGAGGAATTAGTTGGAGTTTTGTATGCTGGAACCCCAGGAAGTAAACACACAGGAGAAGAACACAGAGAAATAGTGATGCCTCTATAGACATGGCAGAGGCCGGGAGAAGAGAACCTGATAGGCTACAGCTGTCCTTCTGGAGAGAACAGAGTAGCTAAGCCTGGAGAGGAATGAGAGAAACAAGACTTTTCCCAGCCTACAGATGATATTGAAAGAAGCTGGGACCATGGAGCCTTAAGAGGAAGAGGGAGGCTGAACCTTTGCACACATTGGCAGCCATTTTGCTCCAACATGTGGCAACAGACTTCAGTGAAGGAAGTAAATTACTCTTTATGGCCTGGTAACAGTAAGCTTCTACCTCAAATAAATATCCTTTATAAAAGCCAACATATTTCTGGTATTTTGCATCAGTACCCATTTGACTTACTAATACAACTATCAACCACAATTCTCATCCACCTCTACGTTTACTCTTATTCAGTCCCTGGATTATTCTCTAGTTTCTTTCAGTTGACATTCACATTCCTAGACTACCCTTTCCAGCTATTTTCCAATTTATATGAGTTGTTACTCACTATAATGTGTTACTATCAAGTCTATACATTTCCACATTTTTACAGTGAAAATTAAAACTTCTACATACATTAAGCATCAGTAGTCCATCTCAGTCCTCTTATCTCCTTTAAGAATCCATCAGCTACCACAAGGTCTTGAAGATAGTTTCCTACATTTTCTCCTAGAAGCTTTATGATTCTTGCTTTTATATTTAGGTTTTTGATCCATTTTGAATTAATTTTTGTATAAGGTGTGAGATAAGGGTCCTTTTTCTTTCTTTTGGCTATGGGTATCTAGTTCACTCAGCTCCATTAGTTGAATGGAATCTTCTGCCCAATGGGTGGGTTTGACAGGCTTGTCAAACATCACATGACCATAGATGTAAGGGACTGGTTCTGAATGATCAATTCAGTTGCATTGGTCTATGTGTCTTTCTTTATTCCAGTACCATGCTGTTTTTTATATCACTGTAGCTAGGTATTATGATTTAAAGTCTGGAAGTGAGCATTTTCCAACTTTGCTTTTCCTTTATAAGATGTTTCTGGCTATTCAGGACCTCTTATCCTTCCAAATAAACTTGATAATTGTGTTTTCCATTTATTTAATAATGCTGTCAGAATTTTTAATGGAATTTCAATGAATCTGTATATTGATTTGGGTAGAATTGATGTCTTAATGATATTTAATCTTCCAGCTAATGAGCATGGAATGGTCTCCCAATTATTCAGATATCTTTAAATTTATTTTAACAATGCATTGTCATTTTCTGAATACAAGTGCTTTACATCGTTGGATAAGCTTATTCCTAAATATTTGATCCTTGTGGTTGTTATCGTAAATGGAATTTGTCTTGATTTCCTTCTTAGTGTCATTTTTTCTATGATCTATTCATTTTTTTGATATTACATTAAAAAAATATGAGGTTCCCATATACCCTCCACCCCTGTTCACCCCACTCCTCCCACATCAACAACCTCTTTCATTATTATGGCACATTCTTTGCATTTCGGGAATACATTGTAGAGCACTGCAGCACCACATGGAAAATAATTTACATTCTAGGTTACACTCACTCCTAATCCATTCAATGGGTTATGGAAGGATGTATAATGTCCAGCATCTCTCCCTGCAATATCATTTAGGACAACTTCAAGTCCCAAAAATATCCACACATCACATTGCTTAGTCCCTCTCACTGCCCTCAGCAACTAACGTGATGACTTTCTCCACATCAATGCTACAATTTCTTCCATTCCCAATCACAATAGTTCTGTAGTATAGTATCAGTAAGTCCACTCTAATCTATACTTTATTCTTCCATCCTATGGACCCTGGGACAGTGATGTTCATTCCACCTCTATATCGAAAGGGGGCCTAGATTCCACATGGATGATGGATGCAATTCTCCTGCTTGCAGTTTTTCTTATTTTTTATTTTTTTGTGTTTTATTTTTTTGTCTTTATTTTTTTTTAATATTACATTAAAAAAATATGAAGTCCCCATATGGCCCCCACCTCCCTCTCCCCACTCCACCCACATCAACAACCTCTTTCATCATCGTGGCAAACTCATTGCATTTGGTGAAAACATTTTGGAGCACTGTTGCACCACATGGATAGTGGTTTTCATCATAGCTTACACTCTCCCACAGTAAGCCCAGTGGGAGATGTCAGGACATACAAAGTCCAGCAACTGTCCCTGCAGTACCACCCAGAACAACTCCAAGTCCTGAAGATACCCCCACATCACATCTCTTCTTCCCACTCCCTACCCTCAGCAGCTACCATGGCCACTTTCTTCACATCAATGCTACATTTTCTTCCATTACTAATCACAATAGTTCCAGAATAGAATATAAGTAAGTCCACTCTTATCCACACTCTATTCCTCCATCCTGTGGACCCTGGGATGGTTATGTCCACTCCACCTCTATATCGAGAAGGGCCTTAGATTCCACATAGATGATGGATGCAATTCTCCTGCTTGCAGTTATAGGTACTCTTGGTTCCCTGGTGTGATGGTTGACCTTCTTCACCTCCCTGTTAATTGGCTGGAGTAGGTCCAATAAACCAGACGGTAGGAGTTGCAGGTCTGTTGAGGCTCAGGGTCTGGCTATCACATGGACAGTCCAGAGATTCAGGTCCCCTGAGTATACACTAAACCCCAATAAAAGTAACAGGAGAGGTTTGTGAACAAAGAGCACATCTGAGTTCAACTCCATCATACTCAGGAACACAAACTCCAAACTAGGGCCAACTGACATGGCACTGAACTCCATCTGCCATGACCATAGAACCTGTGGGTCTCTAGCCCTCAGAAGAACCAATTCCTGGGCTTGTATCTACTTTGGCTATCTCTGGGACCCTGCTGAGGCATCCATAAGAGCAACCCCTCTGATGACCTCCCAGCTATTTTTGGAGACTCATAGTCATATTAACTCATTTGTCCTTTCCATTTCCTCCTTTTATTCAAGGTCAAAAAGCATTTTTGACACCTGATATTATATGTAGGCTGAGATATTCTGCTGGTCTGAGTTGACCCTTTTATTCAAGGTCATTTTCCAGTTACATCATCAGCTGGTATTTGGTAGTAATCCCTTGGTGCCAAGGAGGCTCATCCCCAGGATTCATGTCCCAAACTTCAGGGAAGGTAATGCATTTACATGGTGAGTTTGGCTTTGAAACTAGCCACATGTGAGCAACATGGAGGCTTTCAGGAGGTAATTCTTAGGCACCCTTGAAGTTCTTTTTAAAAGTCTATTTCATCTGCTATAATTATATCTACACCTCCTTTTCTTTTCTTTTTTTTTTTTTTTTTTTGGTTACTACATGCATGGATTATCTCCAGCCTTTTGCTTTCAATCTATTGATGCCCTTGGGCAAGTCTCTTGCAAACATCATATAGGTGGCTCATATTTTCTTATCCATTCTGCCAGTCTGTTTTTTTTTTAAATTACATTAAAAAATATATATGAGGTCCCATTCAACCCCACCGCCCCCGCCCCCCAGTCTGTTTTTTGATTGGAGAGTTTAATCCATTCATGTTCAATGATATTACTGTAAAGGATGTTCTTATTTAATACATTTTGACCTTTGGATTTTATCTGTCATATTTTATTCTCACCAATCTTTTAACACTTTTAGTTATTTTTACTGACATATTCTTCATTTCTAGATTCTCTTCCAAATCCCTCTCTCCTCTCCTGTGTTTTCTTCTCAGACTGTAACATACCCTTTAGGATTTCCTGCAAGGCTGGTCTCTTGGTTACAAACTCTCTCAGTTTCTATTTATCTGTGAATAATATAAATTTGTCCTCATTTTTGAAAGATAATCTTGCCAGATATAAGCTCCTTGGCTGGCAGTTTTCTCTTGCAGTATGATTTGGCCAAATGGACAGGGCGTCCACCTACCACATGGGAGGTTCAAGGTTCAAACACAGGGCTTCCTGACTCCTATGATGAGCTGGGCTATGGGCAGTGCTTATGTGCGCAAGGAGTGCCATGCCACACAGGTGTCCCCTGCATAGGGGAGCCCCACGCACAAGGAGTGCACCCCATAAGGAGAGGCACCCAGCATGAAAAAAAATTGCAGCCTGCCCAGGAATGGCGCTGCACACATGGTGAGCTGATGCAGCAAGATGATGCAATAAAGCCAGACACAGATTCCAGGTGCCACTGACAAGAATAGAAGTGGACATAAAAGAACACACAGTGAATGGACACAAAGAGCAGACAACTGGGTGGGTGGGGTGGGGAATGGAAGAGAAATAAATAAATAAATATATCACAGCATTGCTTTTTTGCCTCCATGGTTTCTGATGAGAAATCAGCACTTAATCTTATTGGGTATCCCTTATATGTTATGCATTGCCTTCCTCTTGCAGCTCTTGGAATTCTCTCTTTGCGTTTGGCATTGGACATACTGAATAGTATGTGTCTTAGAGTTGGTCTAATCAGATTTATTCAGATGACAGTACATTGTACTTCTTTGACACGGATATATATGTCCTTCAACAGGGTTGGGAAATTTTCTACCATTATTTCTTCATATATTCCTTCTGCCCCTTTTCCCTTCTTTTCTCCTTCTGGGACACCTTTGACACATTTGTTTGCATGGCTCTTGTGGTTGTTCAGTTCCTTGAGACCTTGTTCAATTTTTTCCATTGTTTTCTTCATCTGTTCTTTTGTATGGTTGCTTTCAGAGGCCATTTATTTGAGCTCACCAATCCTTTCTTCTGGTTTCTCCAATCTGCTCTTATATGATTCTCATGCATTTTTATTTTCATTCATTGTGACTTTCATTCCCTTAAGATCTGCTATTTTTCTAAGTATGCTTTCAAATTCTTCTTTGTGCACATACAACATCTTCTTAATACCCTTAATCTCTTTAGCATCTCATTGAATTTATTAAGGAGATTTGTTTGAATATTTATAATTAGTTATTTCAACTCCTTTAAGTCATCTAGAGGTATTTGTTGTTCCTTTAACTGGGCCATATCTTTCTGTTTCTTGGTATGGAATGTAATTTTTTTTCTTGGAGTCTTTGCATCTGGCTTACTATATGTATTTATTCTGGGTGCATTTTCTTTACTTTAGGGCTTTCTTGCCCTTTCTCCCTTGCAGGTTGTATAGTAGGAGCCAAGAATGTATTTGGTGCTCTAAGCTGTGGAGGCCATATGAGTATTTAGGTTGCAAAATAATCTATCATGACAGAAATCAGATTAGTGGTAGCTTGGGGAGCAGAGTGCAGGGACAGGTGCAGGAGCAACTACAAAGGTTTAGGGATAAATTTGTGGTGGTGATGGATATGTTCACTACCCTGTTTGAGGAGATGGGTCCTTGCATATACACAGGTCTCACAACTTATTCAATTGGGAAGATTATTTAATACCAATCATACCTCAGTAACAATGGGTGCTGTAAAAAATATATTGTCTCCTGGGAAAAATCGTTTTGGAAATAATTGATAAATTAAAATTTATGGAAGGGGTGTATTTACTGCCAGGGTGCTTCACAAGCCTCATTATATTTTTGGAACTAGTTGTCACACTTGCCTTAGTCCAATCCTTTCCCTGCTTCTAGATCTTTCACCTCTCGAGAGTTTGGAGGGTTTTACATTTTGTATACATGAGAGAGGACACTGCTTTACAACAGCCCTGCCTTAGTACATTATACCTGATAACCTGTCAATCTGGCTAAGTAAAGGAGAGGTGATAAAAAGGAAAAATATGGCATTTTAAAGAAATAGAGTCCATGAAAAGTCAGATTAGAAAGCCATGTCATGTGGGATCTAAGCTCCTACTCAATTTAGAAGTAGAGTACACATCGCCATCCCAGGGTTCTCAGGATGGAGGAATAAAATATGAATTAGAGTGGACTTACTGGTATTCTATTATAGAATTATTGTGACTCTACCAATGGAAGAAATTATATCATTGATGGGGAGACAGTGGCCATGGGATTTGCTGAGGGTAGGGAGAGGTAAAAAGAGGTAAGATATTGAGGCATTTTTAGGACTTGGTGTTGTTCTGGATGATATTGCAGGGATGGATGCAACACATCATATATCCTGTCATAACCCAAGAAATGGACATGGAGAGAGTGTAAATTACAATGTAAATTGTAATCCATGCTATGTAGCAATGCTCCAAAATATATTCATCAAATGCAAAGAACGTACCACACTAATGACAGAAGTTGTCATTTGGGAGAAGTGGGGCATGTGGGGAGTTGGGAAGTGGGAAACTCATATTTTTATTATGTTTCGTGAGGTTTATGTACCTTTAAAAAAGATTTAAAAAAAGAAAATTGTGTCATTGTCTGCTCTTTACACTATTCCCCTAACAAATAACTCTTCACTTTGTATTGTTAAGACAATAAACATCTCAATTTTTAAAGAGGCATGAAACCTTTACTTAAGGTCGCTCTGAGACCGCCTGGTATGGTCTCTTTTAGGGTGAACTTCTATGGTCATGAACAAAAGCACTGTGCTCTTCGAGCCCTTTGACAGGGGAGGCAGTGGGCGAGCTGGGGAGGGGTAGCTGCCTTTCCAGGCCTTCTGTGCAGGAAGCAAGACTCAGGTACATGGATTTCAGCCATGCACCCCGTCCCGGGAGTCACCGGCAGCGCTACGGCAGTGCGCCTGGGGCTGGGTTTGACGTGGCATATGGGACTTCCTGGGACAGGTGTGGGGGCTGCTCACTTCCATCAATGCACGGCCTCAGGCCGGCCGGAGCAGGCCCTAAGCTTGGAGAGGCCTGTAGGACTAAGAGATGACTGCGAGCACTGTGAACTGGTGGGCGGGGAGCCCCAAGAGTGTGATGGAATTGGGGGCCTTCCTCAGTTAGAAGTCCTAGAGCAGCAGGTCCAGCAATGCTGCGGCGGGACCCTAGGAGGGAGACCTCGAGCTCGCCCAGTGCCTCACAGCGCTGCACTCAGCACCGCGGACAGCGCCTTCGATCCAGGGACCAATGCTGGGCCTGAGCCTGGCATGCTAGCGGACTGCAGTCCCGAGGGGGGGAGCAAGCGTGGCCCTAGCCCGGTAGCAGAGCTGGAACAAGCCGGGGAGGGGTGCTCTTGCCTGGGTGGTGGCATTGGCGGGTCTGGACCTGTTCTGCCAAGGTGCCGGTCAAGCCGGGCCTCCCCTGCTCTCCTGTGCTGGTTCCCAGAGCCCATCGTCTGGGTTGGACATTTTGGAGGAAGTTCAAGGGGGAGCCCAGCGAGATGCCATGCAGAAGTGGACACCGCTCCCAGTCCATGAGGACACCGATTGAGCCCACCAACTCACTTTCTCACAGGTAAGCACAGGCCTTACTGAGGTCCGAATTCTTCCAGGCCAAGCCTTCTCCCTGCTGAGCATTTGTGAAGCTGGTTCCCTGGACATATGTCTGGGCAGTGTTCAGTGTGGGTGGGCTCTGGCCTTTGGTTGACCACTGCAGGACACCAAGCTGTCTGCCAGATAAGGTGTGCTTTTTTTTTTTTTAAGATTTATTTATTTATTTATTTCTCTCCCCTTCCCCCTCCCCACCCCGGTAGTCTGTTCTCTGTGTCTATTTGCTGTGTCTTCTTTGTCCACTTCTGTTGTTGTCAGCGGCACAGGAATCTGTGTTTCTTTTTGTTCCGTTATCTTGTTGTGTCAGCTCTCCGTGTGGCACCATTCCTGGGCAGGCTGCACTGTCTTTCGTGCTGGGCGGCTCTCCTTACGGGGTGCACTCCTTGCGTGTGGGGCTCCCCTACGTGGGGACACCCCTGCGTGCACGGCACTCCTTGCGCGCATCACCACTGTGCTTTGGCCAGCTCCACACGTGTCAAGGAGGCCCAGGATTTGAACTGCGGACCTCCCGTGTGGTAGGCAGTCGCCCTAACCACTGGGCCAAGTCCGCTTCTCACGGTGTGCTTTTGAATGCATTTCCCCAGTCTCCCTATGCTTTATGCCGCAGCGGTCCCCACACCTCACACTATGAGGGGTACCATGTGCACCCCTGTAGACACACCAGCCCACATGCCCAAGCTCTGACCACTTGACTCACACTATCAGGCCCTGGCTTCCAGGTCTTCTTTGAGAAATTTTTCAATATAGCTAATGGCATATTTAAAAGACTATATACCATGTTTAATTGGGAACCAATGTAATATATTACATACATAGAACGAAGGAAAAAAATCTACATGATTATCTCAAAAGATGTAGAAAATGCATTTGGCAATATTCAGCAACATCTTTGATAAAAACACTCAATAAGGTAGGACTAAATGGGAACTTTCTCAACATCATAAAGGCCATTTATGAAAAACCCACATGTATATCATACTCAATGGGGAAAGACTAAAAGCTTTCCTACTAAGATCAGGAATGAGACAAGGATTCCTGCTAACACCAGTGCTATTTAAAATTGTACTAGAAGTTATTTCCTGGGTAATTAAGCCAGAAAAACACATAAAATGTATCCAGATTGGAAAGGAATAAGTAAACTATCTCTTTATGGTGATGACATGATCATGATTATATACATACATACATACATATATATATATACACACACACACACACACATACAGAGAGAGAGAGAGAGAGAGAGAGAGAGAGAGAGAGAGAGAGAGAGAGAGAGAGAGAGAGAGATGGAGGAGATGAGACAGGGAGGGAAAGAGGGAGGGTGGGAGGGAATGAAACAGAATCCACAAGATAACTGTGAGAGATAATAAATGAATTTAGGAAAGTGGCAAGGTACAAGATTAACACACACCCAGTTGTGTTCCTATATACTAGCAATGGACCAAAAAGGAAATTAAGAAAACAACTCCATTTATAATAGTATCTAAAAATAAAATGTTCAAAATTATCTAAAGATACAAAAGACTTGTGTACTGAAAATTGCACAACACTGTTGAAAGAAATTGAAAAAGACCTAAATAAATGGCAAGATAGAAAATGTTCATGGATTGGAAGACTTAACATTGTAAATATATCAATATTAGTCAAAACAGTATACAAATTAAATTCAATGCAACCCCTATAGAAATTCTAGCAGCCTTTCTGGCAGAAATGGTAAAAATGATCCTCAAATTTATAGGGAACTATTAAGATCCCCAGATAAAGAAGAGAATCTTAATAAAAAGAGCAGAATTGGAGAACTCAAACTTCCCTACTTCAATTTTTATTACCAAGCAACAGTAATCAATATAGCTACTGCCACAAAAACAGACAAATAGATCAGTGGAAGAGAATCGAAACCCCAGAAGTTGACCCACACCGCCATCAGAAATTGATTTTTGACAAGGATGCTAAGCACATGCAGTGGGGAAAGAATAGTCTTTTCCACAAATTATGTTAGGAAAACTGGATATCCACATTCAGATGTATGGAATTAGAGCCCTATCTCACCCCGTATACATTAATCATCTGAAAATTAATCAAAGGCCTCATATATGGGCTAAAACAGTAAAACTCTCAGAAGATATCATACAGGCAAAACTTCAAGAGTTGGGATTCGACAACAGATTCTTAGATATGTCACCAAAAGCATGACCAACAGAGAAATAATAGATACATTTGATTGTGTCAAAACTAAATCCTTTGGTGGATGGAAGGAAATTACCATGAAAGTGAAAAGATAACTTACCGAATGGGAGAAAATATTTTCAATCACATATCAGTTAGGGTAAATTTTTAAAAATAGAGGAGTTGTAGGTTTACAGAAAAATCATGCATAAAATACAGAGTCCCCATACACTACTCTATTATTAACACCTTTTCTTAGTGAGGCACATTTGTTACAATTCATAAATAACATTTTTATAATTGTACTATTCACCATAGTTCACAATTTATAATAGGGTTCATTGTCTGGGTCAAACAATCCTATGTTTCTTTTAAAACCTTTATTCTAGTAACCTATATACAACCCAAAATGTCCCTGCTTAACCCCATTCATATATATAACTCAGTACTGTTAATTAAGTTTAGAATGCTGGGCTGTCATTACCACCACTCATTACCAAAATTCATGATCAACCCATGCAGAAACTTTATGAAATTGAAGCATTGACTCCTCATTCCCTATGTCCATCCTGTTCCCTGGGAAACTATAGTCTAGATTCTGACTCAGCAAGTTTACTTATTGTAATTATTTCATATCAGTGAGGGAATGCAATATTTCTCCTTTTGTGTCTGGCTTATTTCACTTAACACGAGGTTTTCATGATTCATCCATGTTGACAAATGATTCAAAACTTTGCTCCTTTTCACAGGTGCATGATATTCCCTTGTTATACCCACATTTTGCTTACCCATTCATAGATTTGACACTTGGGTTGCTTCCATCTTTTGGCAATTGTGAATAATGTAGCTATGAACATTGGTGTGCAAATATCTGTTCAATTCCCTGCTTTCAAATCTCTTGGGTATATACTTAGAAGTGGGATTGCTCGGTCATACGGTAATTCTATATTTAACCTTCTGAGGAACTGCCAAACTGTCTTCTACAGAGTCTACCAATTTGCATTCTTACCAACAAGCAATGAGAGTTCCTATTTCTTTTTGTCCTCTCAAACACTTATTTTCTCTTTGATTTTTCTTATATAGTAGCCATTCGAGAGGGTGGGAACTGGTATCTCATTGGGTTTTGATTTGTGTTAATAGGTAGTGATTTTGAACACCTTTTAATGTGCTTTTTCAGCCATTTGTAAAACTTCTTTGGAGAAATGTTTATTCAAGTCTCCAGCCCATTTTTTTTCTTAGGCATCTCTTCTTTTTATAAATTTATTTTTAAGTGTATATTTTTGAAGATACATAGATCACAAAATATTTACATTAAAAAATATGAGGTTCCCATATCACATGCACACACACACACACACACACACACATTCCACATCAACAACCTCTTTCATCATCGTGGCACATTCAATGCATTTGGAAAATATATTTTGGAGCACTGCTGCACCACACAGATAATAGTTTACATTGTAATTTACCCTCTCCCTCAGTACATTCAGTGGATTATGGCAGGAACTATAATGTCCATCATCTTTCCCTGCAATATCATTTAGGACAACTTCAATTCAAAAAATTGCCCCCACATCACATCTCTTCTTCCCTTTCCCTGCCCTCAGCACCTGCCTTGGCCGCTTGCTCCACAACAACGATACAATTTCTTCCAATACTGGTCACCACAGTTCTACAGTCGAATACCAGTAAGTCCCCTCTAATCCATACTTTATTCCTCCATCCTGTGGACCCTGGGATGGTGATGACCACACATGGTTGATGGATGTGATTTTCCTGCTTGCAGTTGTAGACACTCTCACTTCCCTGGTGTGGTGGTTGACGATCTTCACGTCCCTCTTAGCTGAAATGGGTAAGTCCAATGAACCAGAGAGTAGGAATTGCAAATCTGATGAAGCTCAGGGCACAGCTGGCACATGGACAGTCCAGAGATTCAAGTCTCCTGAGTATACACAAACTCCAGTACCAACCACAGGTTCATTAAAAGTGACAGAAGATTGGCCACATTTGAGCAACACGGAGGCTCTCAGGAGGTAACTCTTAGGCACCCTGCAGCTCTAGGCCTTGTTCTTATTTCAGGTGCACAGGCTCACAAGCATAGTCATTAGTATCAAGGGCCCATTTTTGGACCTTCCTTCTTTTTTGCTCTTTGCCGTTGCACTTGGGGGATTGTTGCTGTTCCTTTAGGGACTGTGATAGAGCTGCCCTTGCTAGGAACTCAGCACTCCCTCAGTTGTTGTTTTTAATTGTAACCACTATGAAAATATCCAAACATTTTTATGTACTCTGGATATATGCCCTGGAGAACTCCCTGCCAACTATGTGTCCCCTATCAATAACATCCCACACTAGTATTCCTCTCCTGCCATTGTTAAAACTCTCTGCGATCCAAAACTTCTTCTAAAGTAAAGCCCTATATATTGCCAGGTTCCATTAATAGTAAAATGGAACATGGTGATGAGTTTAAAGGTTAGATATACAATACATATTAATTTAGAAAAATTAAGGTAAAAATAAATTGGGGTATCAAAAAATTTAAAAATGCAAAAGCTTTATTTTTGATGTTTTGCCTTCCATCACTGAAATAAGTATTGCCCTGTATGCAAATTGGCAAGGCAACTACTTCCCTTTTTTCTTCAGTGTCTATGTCCTATCTTTTTCTTTGTGATGAAAAACGTTTCTGTGTGATGGACCTGGACTCATATGTAACCTTTGTCCACAAGTCTCTCCTGTTACTTTTGCCGAAACTGTGGTTGATGCTGGGGTTTAATGTACGCCTGGGGGACCTGAATCTCTGGACTGAACATGTGATAGCCGGGCCCTGAGCCTCAACAGACTTGCAACTCTTACACTCTGTTTTTCTGGACTTACCCCACTCAGCTAACATGGAGGTGAAGAGGGTCAACCACAACACCAGGGAGCCAAGAGTGCCTACAGCTGGAAGCAGGAGAATTGCATCCAGCATCCATGTGGAATCTAAGCCCCCACTTGACATAGATGTGGAGTGGACACAACCATCCCAGGGTCCACAGGATGGAGGAATAGAGTATGGATTAGAGTGGACTTACTGATATTCTATTCATGAACTATTGTGATTAGTAACCGAAGAAAATATGGCACTGGTGTGGAAAAAGTGGCCATGGTGGCTGCTGGGGATAGGGAGTTGGAGGAAGAGATGTGATGTGGGGGTGTTTTCGGGACTTGAAATTGTTATGGGTGGTGCTGCAGGGACAGTTACCAGGCATTGTATGTCCTCCCATGGCTCACTGGGTGGGCTGTGGGAGAGTGTGGGCTATGGTGTGGACCATTGACCATGAGGCGCAGCGGTGCTCAGAGATGTATTCACCAAGTGCAATGAATGTCTCATGATGATGGAGGTTGTTGTTATGGGGGGAGGAGTGGGGTGAGGGGGATGGGGGGTATATGGGGACCTCATATTTTTTGAATGTAACATTAAAAAAGTAAAGACAAAATAAAAATAAAAAATAAAAAAGACAAAAAAATGTGATGGGTGACTTTTACAATTTTGGAAAATATTACAATAGATCTCATTCCTGAAAATGTATGTTAAACTATCATCTACTTGTTAATTGCTATTTAGATTGTGCAGAATTCTTACATGCAATGTGTTGAGATTCTCATTGTATATTTGTGCATATCCTTATGATATATTCTTAGACACAAAATAAATCTAGATCAAAACTGTAGTTTGGTTCATATTGCCAATTTTCTGGAAATATTTTAAAAATTACATTCTTAAGTGTTACAATTATGTGTGATGAATCTGGACTCAGATGGGATCTCCCTTCATAAGACTTTCATGCTAATGTGCTGGAGGTGCAGTTAACGTTGGGATTTAAGATATATTTAGGGGATTTGAATCTCTGGACTGACAATGTGATAGCCAGGTCCTGAACCTCAACAGACTCCAGCACCTACAATCTGATTTATTGGACTTACCGCACTCAGCTAAGATGGAGCTGAAGAAGGACAATCACCACACCATGGAGCCTAGAGTGATTACAACTGAAAATGGGAGGATTGCATCCAGCATCCATGTGGAATTTGAGCCTCCTCTTGACATAGAGGTGCAATGGACACAACCAATCCAATGTCCACATAGAAGAGGTGGTATTGGATTGAGAAAAGTGGACATGGTGGATGATGGGTATGGGGAAAGGCAGGAAGAGATGAGAGGTGGAGGTGTCTTTGGGACATGGAGCTGCCCTGGATGGTGCTTCAGAGGCAATCACCGGACATTGTAAATCCTCACAGGGCCCACTGGATGGAATGGGGGAGAGTATGGGCCATGATGTGGACCATTGACTATGAGGTGCAGAGGTGCCCAAAGATGTACTTACCAAATCCAATGGATGTGTCATGATGATGGGAACGAGTGTTGTTGGGGGGGGAGAAGGGGGGTGGGGGAGTGGGGTTGAATGGGACCTCACATATATATTTTTGATGTAATATTATTACAAAGTCAATAAAAAAAAAAACGACCTCAGAAGAAAAAAAATAAAATAAAATAAAAAAATAAAAACAAAACAAAAAAAGTATCATTTTTATAACACAACACAATGATGCTACCCATTGTACTGATTTAGATTATCAGAAAGGCAGGGGAAAAAAAGAAAACATTTGGACTGATAGTTTGATTATGATTAAGCTTAAGTGTCTTATAAGTTTGCAGTCTTTTGTATTTTATTTGTGTGATTCATCAATGTCTTTCACTGTTTATTCATGGAGTATTTCATTTTTTCTGTTAGCTGTAAACTTTGGAACTTTCTTTTTTTTTCATGAACACAATTTTACCCAATTAAATGGCTGACTTAAAAAAAAGTGACAGAAGAAGCATGTGTAGAAAAGTCACATCTGAATCCAACATCACATTCAGGAACACAAATTTCAAGGTAGGGCCCACTGACAAAGCACTAATCTTGAGTCATCTGCCATGACTGTAGAAACTGTATGTCTCTGTAGCCCTCAGGAGCACCAGTACCTGGGGTTGTATCTACTTTGGCTGTCTCTGTTATCCTTCAGAGGCATGCATAAGCTAGACCTGTCTGATGACCTCCCAAATCTTTCTGTAGACTCTTAGCCATATAAACTAATTTGTATTTACCATTTCTCCTTTTTTTCAAGGTCTTTTTCTAGTTGCATCATGAGTTAGCGATTGGTAGTAATCCCATATCACGAGGGAGGCTCATACCCGGGACTCATGTCCCACACTAGGGGGAAGGTAATGAATTTACAGGCTGAGTTTGGCTTAGAGAATGGCCACAATTGAGCAACATGGAGGCTCTCAGGAGGTAATTCTTAGGCACCTGCATCTCTAGGCCTAGTTGAAATTTCAGGCACATGGGCTCATAAGCATAGTCATCAGTATCATGGGCTCATCATTGGACCATCCTTCTTCACTGGAATTTGTCATCGCACTTTGGTGATTGTTGCTGTTCCACTGGGGAATGTGACAGAACTCCCCTGGCTAGGAAACTCAGCACTCTCTCTGTTGTCATTTGTAACTGTAACTACTATGAAAATACCCAATGAATATCCAAACATATTTATATACACTTTATATATGCCCTGGAGAACTCTCTCCCAACCATGTGTCCCCCATCAATAACACTCCACAGCAGCATTCATCCCCTGACATAGTTGAAACCTTCAGTTGTCCAAAACTTCTTCAAAAATGAAACCTAATATATTGCCAAACTCTATTAGTAGGAAAGTGAAATAGTAATGAGAGGTTTAAAAATTAGAAATAGAATACAAACTAATTTAGAAAAACTAAAATAAAGTAAAAAATAAATTGGAATATTATAAAATGAAAAATATCATAAAACTTTGTTTCAGATGTTTTGCCTTTCATCACTATAAGAGGTGTTGCCCTGTATGTACAGTGGCAAGGTAATTTCTTTCATTCCTTCCTCACGGTCTACATCAGTGTTTTTTTTTTATTTTATAATTTTGTCTTCAAAAATGTTTTAGATCACAGTAAAGTCACATATACAATATAGGAGACTCCCATATATCCAACATCAAACCCATTTTCCCCTTTCCCCAGCAATGATACTTTTACATATTCATGTTACATTTCCTGTACTTGATGTAAAGATATTGAAACATAGCTTACAAAACATGATTCCACTTTGGTTTACATTATGGTTTATACATTAGACCGTACGATTTTCTAAATTTTAATTACATTGTGGTTTACATTGTGGTTTATATTTTAGCCTATAGCATTTTATACATTTTTAGTGAAATTTAACATGTCCGATATTCATCTTTGCATGATCTTGTGGAACACTTCCATTTCCCCCCAGTTACTCTGCTTCCATCTTTTCTATTCCTCTCTCCCCCTATCCTCAGGGCCCACAGTGAAAACCAAGCTTCACTGCTTCAAGGACCAGATTCACAGATACTTGCAACAATGCTGAGGTTGTGACACACTAGACTGTCCTCCCGCATTGGGAGTCACCAATTCTTTCGAGAGACGCAATTCCCTAAGTTTCTTCCATTACTAGTCACAATAGTTCTATAGCAGAATACAAGTAAGTCCACTCTAATCCATATTTTATTCCTCCATTCTGTGGAGTCTGGGATAACATTTTTTGTGACAAATACATTTTCCAAAAATTACAGTTAAAACCATTCCCTATGTTTGAGAACATCAGGACTTCCCACACATTGTATGGGTCCCCACCCAATGATGTAAGACACTATGACAAGATGAGCACTCATACACTCCCTAGAAGTCTGACCCTGTGCCAGATGCCCGCCTTTAAGCAATGTAAACCGAAACCCCTTCCTTATTATATTTTCTAAAGAGTTTTCTCAACACTATAGTTTCAAACACATACCGACAATCTCACATGTTCAACTGTTTCCCCAACCCTCCCCCCTCAAGCCTGCAAAGCCCCACCCAATAGTATCCCTATCCTCCATCTTATCCCTTTGCTGTACTAATACTTATATCCATTTTATCATATATTTCACCCATGTAGACCTCAGCTCACAAACTCCTTGTCACGCACCCCAGTTTCTTGTAAGCTTCTCATCCAGGCTCTAGAGGTCTGAGATAGTGTGGTTTGCTTATTTCATATCAGGGAGGTCACGCAGTATATGTCCTTCAATGCCTGGCTTGCTTCACTCAACATAAGGTCCTCGAGATTCATTCATGTTATCCCCTGGGTTTGTACTCTATTTCTTCTCATAGCTGCATAGTATCCCATTGTATGTATATACCACATTTCATTTAACCATTCATCTGTTGATGGGCATTTGGGTTAAGTCCAACTTTTGGGAATAGTGACTAGTGCTGCTATGAACATTGTTGTGCATATATTGGTTTGTGTCCTAGTTTTCAATTCTACTGAGTATACACCCAGCAGTGGAATTGCTGGGTCATATGGCAAATCTAAGTCTAGTTTTTTGAGAAACTGCTGAACTGTCCTCCAGAATGGCTGGATCCTTCTGCATTCCCACCAGCAGTAGATGAGTGTGCCCATTTCTCCACATCCTCTCCAGCACTTGTAGGCTTGTTTTTTGATAGCTGCCAGTCTTATGGGAGTAAGATGGTTTCTCATTGTAGTTTTGATTTGCATTTCCCTAATAGCTAGGGATTTTGAGCATTTTTTCATGTACTTTTTAGCCATTTGTATTTCTTCTTTGGAGAAGTTTCTGTTTAAATCTTTTTCCCATTTTTTAAATGGGTTGCTTATCTTTTTATTTTCGACATACAGGAGTTTTTATATATGCAGGATATAAGTCTCCTATCAGATATATGGTTACCAAATATTTTCTCCCATTGTGTAGGCTCTCATTTTACTTTCTTGACAAACTCCTTTGAGGTGCATAAGGCTTTAATTTTGAGGAGATCCCTTTTATCTATTTGTTCTTTTGCTGCTCGTGCTTTTGGTGTGAAGTTCATGAAGCCATTCCTTATTACAAGGTCCTGTAGATGCTTCCCTACATTGCTTTCCAAAGTCTTTATTGTCTTGGCTCTTATATTTAGGTCTTTGATCCATCATGGGTTGATTTTTGTATAAGGTGTGAGTTGGTAATCCACTTTTTCATTCCTTTACATATGGATATCCAGTTCTCGAGGCACCATTTGTTGAAGAAGCCTTTCTTTCCCAGTTGAGTGGGTTTGGTGACCTTGTTGAATATCATATGATTGTATATATGAGGATCTATATCAGAACTCTCAATTCGGTTCCATTGGTCAGTGTATCTGGTCTTGTGCCAATACCATGCCATTTACACTACTATAGCTTTGTAGTATGTTTTGAAGTCAAGTAGTGTGATTCCTCTAATTTCATTTTTCTTTTAAATATGCCTTTGGCTATTCAGGGCCTCTTTCCTTTCCAAATAAATTTCATAGTTAGTATCCCTAGTTCATTAAAGAATGTTATATTGATTTTTATTGAGATTGCATTGAATCTGTAGATTAGTTTTGGTAGGATAGAAATCTTAATAATATTTAGTCTTCCTATCCATGAACAGGGAAGATTCTTCCATTTATTTAGGTCTTCTTAGATTTCTTTGATCAGTGTTGTGTAGTTTTCTGTGTATAAGTCTTTTACCTCTTTAGTTAAATTTATTACTAGGTATTTGATTTTTTATTTACTATTGTAAATGGTATTTGTTTCTTGATTTCCTCCTGAAAATGCTCATTATTGGTGTTCAGAAATGCTACTGATTTTTGTGCATTGATTTTATAACCTGCAACTTTACTGAACTCATTGATACGTTCTTGAAGGTTTGTTGTAGACTTCTCAGGTTTTTCTATGTATAGGATCTTGTCATCTCCAAATAGTAAAATTTTCACTTCTTCCTTTCCAATTAGGGTGCCTTCTATATCTGGTTCTTGCCACAATGTTCGAGGAAGTACTTCTAAGAAAATGTTACATAGAAGGCATGATAGTGGGCATCTTGTCTTGTTCTTGACCTTAGAGGGAAAGATTTTAGGACTTCACCATTGTAAATGATGTTAGTTGTGGGTTTTTCATATATACGCTTTATCATATTCAGAAAGTTACCTTCTATTTCGATCTTTTGCAGAGTTTTTATCAAGAAAGGGTGCTGTCTTTTGTCAAATGCTTTTTCTGCATCTATCAATATGATCATGTGATTTTTTTCTTCAATCTATTTATATGGTGTGTTACGTTAATTGATTTTCTTATGTTGAATCATCCTTGCATAACAGGAATGAATCCTACTTGGTCATGGTGTATAATTTGTTGAATGTGCTGTTGAATACAATTAACAAGTGCTTTGTTGAGGATTTTCATGTCTAGGTTCATTAAAGAGATTGGTTTTTAATTTTCCTTTCTTGTGGTGTCTTTGTTTGGCTTTGGTACTAGGGTAATGTTGGCAACATAGAATGAGTTAGACAATATTCCTCCTGTTTCGATTTTTTGGAAGAGTTTAACCAAGATTGGTGTTCATTCTTTCTGGAATGTTTGGTAGAATTCACCTGTGAAGCCATCTGGCCCAGGGCTCTTCTTAGTTGGGAAGTTTCTAATGACTGATTCTATCTCGTTAATTGTGATTGGTTTGTAGAGATCACCAATTCCTTCTTCCATCAATGTACACTGCTTATGTGTTTCTAGGAATTTGTCCATCTCCTCTAAATTGTCCTTCTAGTTGGCATTTAGTATTTCAATGTATCCTCTTATGATAGTCTTTACTTCTATTGGGTCAGTGGTAATAACCCCTTTCTAATTTCTTATTTTGTCTTTTTGCATCTTCTTTCTTTTTTTCTTTGTTAGTCTAGCGAAGTGTTTGTCAATTTTATTGATCTTCTCAAAGAACCAGCTCTTAATTTTGTTTATTTTTTCTAGTAATTTCTTATTTTCTATTTCATTTAGTTCTGCAATGATTTTTGTAATTTCTTTCTCTCTTCTTCCTTTGGAGTTAGTTTTTTTTTAACTAAGTCCTCCAAATGTACAATGAGGTCTTTGATTTTATCTCTTCTTTTCTGATGTATGAATTTATGGTTATTAAATTCCCTCTCAGTACAGCTGCATCCTGTGAGTTTTGATATATTGTGTTGTCAGTTTCATTGGTTTCAAGGTAGTTATTGATTTCTTCTGAGATTTCCTCCTTGACCCACTGTTTTTCTAACAGTGTGTTGTTTAACTTCCATATCTTGGTGCCAAATCTGATTCTCTGGCCCTGGAGGATTTCCTGCTTCACTCTACTATGGTCAGAGAAATTGTTTTGTATGATTTTGAACTTTCAGAATTCATTGAGACTTTTTCTGTGGCCCAGCATGTGGTCTATTTTGGAGAATAATCCATGTGCACTTGAGAAGAATGTATATCCTTCTGTATTTGGATGTAAAGTTCTGCATATTCTTTATTTCGTCCAGCTCCTCTAATATATTGTTGAATGTTTTTGTTTCTTTATTGATTCTATTTTGAGATGGTCTGTCCAAAGTTGATAGTGGTGTATTAAATTCACCCACTAAAATTGTAGAGGCATCTATTCCTTCACTTAGTTTTTCCAGGGTTTGCCTCATGTATTTGGAGGCACCCTTGTTAGGAACAAAATTGATTACGATCTTCCTTCTTGAAAGGTTATCCCTTTCACTAATATGTAGTGTCCATCTTTGTCTTTCAAAATTGTTTCGCATTTAAAGTCTACTTTGTCTGAGATTGATATACCTACTCCTGCCCTTTTTTGGTTATTGTTTGCTTCTAAGGTTGTTTTCCAGCCATTCACTTTCAACCTCCTGGAATACTTGGGACTAAGTTGCATTTCTTGTAGAGAGCATATAGATGGCTCACATTTCCTTATCTGGTCTATGTCTCTTTACAGGTGAGTTCAATCCATTGACATTCAGTGTTATTACTTTCAAGGAATTACTTATATTAGCCATATTTTCTTTGGATTTGTGTTTCTCATATTTTGTTTGATTTTTGTTCTTTTTGTCTTTTTAGTTTTTCTTACACTCTCCTCCAACTCTGTCTCTCCTGTTTTTTTTCTATCTTCCTACAGAACTCCCATTAGTATTTCTTGAAGGGTAAGATTCTTGTTGGCATACTCTCTTAGTTTCTGTTTATCTGTGAATATCTTCAACACTCCATCATTTTTCAAATGCCAGCTTAGCTGGATAAAGTGATCTTTGTCGTAAATTTTTTTCTTTTAGTACCTTGTCTCTGTCATACCACTGCTTTCTTGCCTCCATGGTTTCAGATGAGAAATCAGCTCTTAATTTTATGGAGCCTCCCTTGTATGTGATGGTTCTCTTTTCTCTTGGTGATTTTAGTATTTTCTCTTTGTCTTGAGCTTTGCATAATTTGACAAGTATGTGTATTGGGGTAGGCCTGTTGGGATTTATGCTGTTTGGAGTGCATTGTGCTTCTTGGACATGTACCTCCATCTCCCGCAATAGGTTTGGGAAATTTTCAGCCATTATTTCCTCCAACACCACTTCTATCCCCTTTCCCATCTCTTCTCCTTTTTGGATGCCTATAATGCATATGTTTTCCTGTTTTGCATTATCATTCATGTCCCTAAGTCCCTGCTGGATTTTTTCTATCTTTTTATCAATCAGTTCTACTATCTGTTTGATTTCAGATATACTGTCTTCCACATCACTGATTCTTTCCTCTGTCTCTTCGAATCTGCTATTATTTTCTGAGAGTGTATTTTTGATTTCTTGAATTGTGCTGTTCATCATTGTCATATCCTTTATATTTTTCTGCATGATTACAAGTTCTTCTGTATTCTCTCCAAGTGTTTTCTTCATATTCTTAAACTTTTCCTTCACTTCATCAAATTGGTCCCTAATGTGTGTTATGAGGGCCTTAATTACTTGTTTGATGTTCTGTTCCTCTTCCTGGTTTTTAGTTTGTTCCATGGACTGAGCCATGTTTTCCTGATTATTGATTTGGTTTGTCATTTTTTGGTTTTGTTTTTCTGCCTGGTCATCATTTTATCTTGATGAATATAATCAGTTCCTTAGCTTCTTTGTCTAGTCTTAGGGTTTATTTAACTGTTGTTTTTGCATGCATGTTAAGTCTTCTCTTTGTTGTTCTTCTTTTCCTATTTCCTTGTTGTTGGCTAAGTTGACTTGACAGAAAATTTTAGGGCCAGAGAAAGCAAATAAGTAAGAAAACAAAATGTATACTACTAATATTGATAGTAAATGTTAACAGTGGAACCATATGAAATCTAGGAGAATGGATATTAGACTCATGTAACCTTTGTAGAATTATAACAGTAAGAAAAGTAGAGTACCTATAATGAGACAGTAAACTGAATATGAGGAGGAATATAGTATGAATTAAAAGGCCAGTGTGTTCAGGAGAGAGGGAAAGATAAAAGGAAGGACAATAACATAGAGCGAATAAAAGACAGAAAACAGAAAAATTATATTAGAAATAAAAAGTCAGAAAAATTGGGGGCCAAACAAAGAAGCATGCAATGTAAGAGAAAAAATAAGTGACAGAGGATAGAAAGCTGTAGAGGAAAGGGGATAGTGTTGGTGGCCAAAATCAATACACACAGAAAAGAGAATATGGAGGTTGAGGAAACACAGCAAATGAGAAGCCCTCCCTGTGGCACCTAATATTTAAAAAATTAAAAAGAATAGAAAGAAAAAAAAGGGACAAAAGGGCAGGGAAGCAAGCAAGAAAAAGAGAAAAAATAAAAGAAAACAGGGCCTTGGAAGGATAAAGAGGAAGGAAAAACAGGAAGACAAACCAACAAAATAACAGGCAAAGTTTCAAGCAAGGAATCCTCTCTGCAGTTAAATAAAATGCTTAAGAATCTGACGTTTCCCCTTTCTCCCTTCCTCATTTCCCTCTCCCTGGGGCACCAGGAAAGCTGCATGAGGGATCTGGTAGATGATTCAAGTGGGTCTTTGGTGAACCAGCTCAACACAGAAAACAATGACTCTTAATTTTCAGAGAGAGAGAGCACCTACACCTCACCGGGAAACCCAAATATGCTACAGGAAGCTTGAAAAGCACGTCCTACATTCCCTCTCCCTTAGGTGTGCTACAGGAGGGCTAGTTGATTTTCTGACTCCACCTTCTCCCAGACCAAGTGAACACTATGGCTGCCAGCCCTAGGGGGAAGGGTCCTGCCTCCCCACAACTTCTGGCCTCTGTGCTAGAAACCCACAGTTTTACCTTTAACAAGCACTACTTCTGTTACAGTCTCCCCAAACTGACATCCAGACATCTCATGCCTTGCAAGCCCCCAAAAGAGCTCGCTCCAGCAAGATTCCAACCCTATTCAGCTGCTTCTTTACAGGAGAGATTATGAGGTGCACTCACTCAGATGCCATTTTGCCTCACCTTAGAAGGGATATCTTGACATGCCCCATGCCACTGGACACCTAGAAATTTCACTGAGGTGGAAGGACCCTGTATTTTTGCTGGACTTACTGTCCATCATCTTTCAACCAAATGCCTTACCAATAGGTCTATAGTCTTTGTTACTTCTTGCTTACTAGGTCCTGTCAACATGATATTATCAATATAATGGACCAGTGTGATGTTTTGTGCTAGGGAGAGATGATTAAGATCCCTACATACAATATTACAACATTGAACTGGGAAGTTGATATACCTTTGAGATAGGACCATGAAGGTATACTGTTGGCCTTCCCAGCTGAAAGGAAACTGTTTCTAGTGGTCCTTACTAGTAGCAATTGAGAAGAAAAGCATTCACCAAATCAACAGTTGCATACCAGGTACCAGGGTACATGGAGATTTGTTAAAGCAATGATACCACATCTGGGACAGCAGCTGCAATTGGAGTCACCACCTGATTAAATTTGCAAAAATCTACTGTCATCCTCCAAGATCCACCTGTTTTCTGTACAGTCCAACTAGGAGAGTTGAATGGGGATGTGGTGGGAATCACCACCTTTGCACCATTTAAATTATGATGATGGCACCAATTTCTGCCATCCCTCCAGGAATCCAGTATTGCTTTTGGTTTACTATTTTGCTATGTAGGGGCACTTCTAGTGGCTTCCACCTGGCCTTTCCAACCATAATGTCTCACTCCACAAGTCAAGGATCCACTGTGGGGATTATGCCAGTTACTGAGTATGTCTATTCTAACTAAGCATTCTGAAACTCAGGAAATAATCACAGAATGGGTCAGGGTAGCCACTGGGCCCCGTGTGAGATGGACCTGAGCTAAAACTCCATCAATCACCTGATCACTATAAGCTCCTACTGTGACTGGTGGACCACAGTGACATTTGGGTCTCCTGGAATTAATGTCACTTCTGAGCCAGTGTCTAGTAATACCCAAAATATCTGATCATTCCCTTTTCCCCAATGCACAGTTACTGTGGTAAATAGTCATAGGTCTTCTTGGGGAAAGGGGGGAGGAAGATTAATGGTATAAAATTTTGGCAATTTAACAGGACCCTTCCCCAAATGGACCTGGCCTTCTCCTCATTCAAAGGGCTCTGGGTCTGTAAACTGTCTCAAGTCTGGGAATTTATTAAGGGGCCATGATTCTCTGCATCTGTAATTTGAATTAGGGTTTTGTTCACTTGACCTAAACCCTTCTGCTTTTATAGATCCAGAAGAAATTTAGTATTCTGCTGTAGCAGTTTGATACAATTCTTGAATTTGAAAATAGATATTGGATTACGTTTATCTATTGGACACTACCTGGGCATGATTAAATTATGATTAGCCCTTTAATTGGACCATGTCAGTAGGGTGTTAAAAGACATGGCAAAAGACAGAGTTAGACCTTTGGATTTTTCAGTTTTTGATTTTGGAATTTTTTATGCTGGAGTCTTGAATTGGAGTATCAGCAAGTAAGCACACAGAGGAGATTTGTTATGAGAAAAGAGAAGCAATCCCCAGGAAGAGAGAAACAAGGAAGGCTGAACACCTGCACATGTTGGCAGCCATCTTGTTCCAACATGTGGCAAAAAAATTTGGTGAGGGGGTGGGGCAACGTGGTACCCCAGTGAGTATACCCTTGTCATCTCTTCTGAAAAAAATGGCTGAGTGGAGACAGAATCCCACCTGAGTGGACTGTTTGGGAGCCCACAAAGCAGGAGGCTTCTGGACATCAATCTCCAGAGAGTGTGGCAAAAGTAGTGATTACTCAAGTTATAACCGTGGATTTCTGGTGCTTACCTGAAGCTGTGGGATAGCTAAAGTCTTCACCTAGGGCTGGTGGCCACAGCATTCACTGAACCCACCAGTCACATGGTGGCATTCCCCAAGCCCCATGTTGTGCAAAGCCATGATCCCCAAACCTGTGTTCCCCGAACCCCACATTCCTCAAACCCACGTTCCCCAAGCACGCATTCTCTGAACCCAACACTCCCTGAACCCCTGCTTTCCCTGAGCACACGTATCTCAGAGAAACTCTGAGAGTGAGAGGGTTCTGGTGAGCATTTGGAGAGGGGCCCAAGGACTGCAGGTTCAATTGTCTGCCCCCACTCTCTTTCTGAGATTGGGGGAGCAAACCAACTGGCTTGGGGAGAGGCTAGGAAGAGAGGAGTGGTGAATCTATTAAGGCAGCCTGATTTTCCTAATTGCCCTGGGATAGGGAAAATTGGTCTGGAAAAAGGTAGAGTCAGGCAATTACCTAGTCCAGGACAACACACCTAAGGGAGGGGGACAGTAGGACATGCTTGGTAGGCTTCCAATAGCATATTTAGGGTCCCTGGCAAGGTCTGGGTACAAGCTCTCAAAAAGAATGAAGGTCATGATTTTCTGTGGTGGGTTGGTTCCCCAGGGTCCCATTTGAATCTCAGAGGGGAGCTCTCACATCAGCTTCCTACTGCCCTGGGAGAGAGAGTAGTGAGGAAGGGAGAAAGAGAGAAGGACAGATTCTTAAGCAGTTTATTCAATTGCAAAGAGGACTCCATGCTTGAGGGTTTGTCTGGGTTTGTTTGTTTTCTTGCCTTTCGTTCTTCTTTATCTCCCCACTCCCTTTTTTTTTTCTTTTTCTTTTCCCTTCTTTTTTGTACTAGGTGCAGTTGGTGGTGTTGCTTGTTTTCCATGCTTCCTCATCCTTGATTTCCTCTTTTCTGTATGTACTGATTTTGTCTACCAATGCTATCTTTATATCTTTCTGTCTTCCATCTTCTGTTGTTGCTCTTACATACTACCTCTCTTTGTTTAGCACCAATTTTTCTCACTTTTTATTTATAACACCTCCATTCTGTTTAATATCTTTTAATCACTCTTCAGGTTATTGTCCTTTCTTTTCTCTTTCCCTCTATCCTGATCACACTGGCCTTTTAATTTCATACTATATCCTTCTCCATATTCAATTTCCCATTTCATTGGAGCTACTCCACTTTATAATTCCAATAATTCTACATAGCTTACATGAGTTTAATATTTATTCTGCTAGGTCTAGGTCTTATATGACTACTTTCTGCTAATATTTACTACCAAAACAACTATTAGACATTTTCTTTTCTTACCTCTTTTCTTTCCCTGGCCCAAATCTGAATTCAGAAAGAGTGAAATCATACAAAATAATTTCTCTGACCACAATGGAATGAAGTTGCAAATCTGCAAGGGCCAGAGAACAACATTAAGGACAAAGATATTGAAATTAAGCTACACACACTTACACAAATATTGGGTCAGGCAGAGAATCTCAAAAGACATCAGTAACTACCTTGAAACCAATGAAAATGACAACACAACATATCAAAACTTATGGGATGCAGCAAAAGCTGTCCTGAGAGGGAAATTCATAGCCATAAATTCATACATCAAAAATGAAAAAAGTGTTAAGTTTGAAAACCTAACAGGACACTTGAAGGAATTAGTAAAAAACAACAAACTAACCCCAAAGGAATAAGAAAGAAAGAAATAACAAAGATCAGAGCAGAGCTAAATGAATTAGAAAATAAGAAAGTGCTAGAAAAAATGAAACAAAGAACTGGCTCTTTGAGAAGATCAATGAAATTGACAAACCCTTAGCTAAACTATCAAAGAAAGAAAGAGGATGCAAATATGCAAAATAAGAAAAAAGAAAGGGGATATCAACACTGATCCCACAGTAATAAAGACTATCATAAGAGGATAGTTTGAAAAACTATATGTCAAAAACAGACAATTTAGAGGACATGGACAAATTCCTAGAAACATATAAGCAGCCTACATTGATGAAAGGAGAAATTGATGATCTCAACAAACCAATGACAAGTAAAGAGAATCAGTCATTAAAAGCCTCACAACTAAGAAGAACCCTGGGACAAACTGCTTCACAGGTGAATTCTACCAAGTATTCCAGAAAGTACTAATACCAGTCTTGCTTGAACTCTTTCCAAAAACCAAAATACAAGGAACATTATATAACACCTTCTATGATACCAAAATACCCTAATACCAAAGAAAAACAAAGACACCACAAGAAAGGAAAATTACAGACCAATCTCTCTAATGAAACTGGATGCAAAAATTCTCAGCAAAATGCTTGCTAATCATATTCAACAACACATTAAACAAATTATACACCATGACCAAGTGATTTCACCCTGGTATGCAAGGATAGTTCAACATAAGAAAATCAATCAATGTAATAAAGCACATATTCAGATTGAAAGGAAAAAAATCACATGATCATATCTATAGATGTAGAAAAAGCATTGACAAAATACAGCATCCTTTCCTGATAAAAACATGGCAAAAGATAGGAATACAAGGAACTTTCTGTACATGATAAAGGGTATATGTGAAAACTCACAACTAACATCATTTACAATGGTGAAATCCTAAAATCTTGCTCTCAGACCAGGAACAAGACAAGGATGCCCACTATCACCCCTTCTATTTAACATTGTGTTAGAAGTACTTTCTTGAGCGCTGAGGCAAGAACCAGATATAAAAGTCATCCAGTTTGGAAAGGAAGAAGTCAAAATTTCACTATTTGCAAATGACATGATCCTATACATAGAAAGCCCTGAGAAATCTACAACAAAGCTCCTAGAACTGATAGACAGTTCATTAAAGTTGCAGGTTATAAGGTCAATGTGCAAATATCAGTAGCACTTCTGTACACCAATAATGAGCAATCTGAGGAGGAAATCAAGAAAAAAATTCTTTTTGCACAAGCAAATAAAAAAATCAAGGGAAATATACATAACTCAACCAATTGGGCTTCTGTCTACCATATATGATGTCCAGGGTTCGATGCCCAGGGCCTTCTGGTGAGGGAAAGCTGGTTCACATGGCAATCTGGCTCACTTGGAGTACTGACCCACATAGGAAAGCTGCACGACACAAGATGCCACCGTGCATGGGAATGCTGCCCAGTGCAGGAAAGCCACCCCTCATAGGAGTGCCTGCTAATGTGGACAGCTGACAAAGCAAGATAATGCAACAAAAGACACAGTGCAGAAGAAATAAGAGACAGAGCAGAACAGGGAGTTGAGGTGTGCAAGAGATTAATTGCATCTCTCCCACTCTGGAAGGCCCCAGGATCAGTACTTGGAGCTGCCCAAAGGGAATACAAGCAGACACAGAAGAACACACAGTGAATGGACACAGAAAGTAAACAATGGAGGTATTGAGGGAGGAGAAATAAATCTTTTTAAAAAATCAAATACTTAGGAATAAATTTATAACTAAAGATGTAGAAGACTTATACATAGGAAACTACATAACACTGCTAAAGGAAATCAAAGAAGACTTAAATAAATGTAAGAATAATCCCTGTTCATTGACACGAAGACTAAATATCATCAAGATGTCTCTCCTACCCAAACTGACCTACAGATTTAATGGAATCCCAATAAAAATCAACATAGCATTTTTAATGAACTGGAAAAACTAACTATGAAATTTATTTGGAAACAAAAGAGGCCTTGAATAGCCAAAGACATACTGAAAAAGATAAATGAAATTGGAGAAATCACACAACCTGACTTTAAAACAAACTATAACTATATCTAATCTTTAAACTCATCACTATATTCCATTTTACTATTAATGGAACCTGGCAATATATTGGGCTTCACTTTTAAGGAAGTTTTGGATCACAGAGATATTCAACAATGGCAGAGGAGGAATACTGGTGTGGGATGTTATTGACAGGGGACACACAATTGGCAGGGGGTTCTACAGGGCATATATCCAAGGTACATAAAAATGTTTGGATATTTTCATAGTGGATACAATTAAAAACAACAACTGAGGGAGTGCTGAGTTCCTAGCCAGGGGACCTCTATCACAGTCCCTAAAGGAACAGCAACAATCCCCCAAGTGCAATGGCAAAGGCCAAAAAAGAATGAAGGTCCAACAATGAACCCTTAATACTAATGACTATGCTTGTGAGCCTGTGCACCTGAAATAGGAACACACCCTAGAACTACAGGGTGCCTAAGAGTTGCCTCCTGAGAGCCTCCGTGTTGCTCAAATGTGGCCAGTCTTGAAGCCAAACTCAGCATGTAAATGTGTTGCCTTCCCCCCAGCATGGGACACGACTCCTGGGGATGAGCCTCCCTGGCACCGAGGGATTACTACCAAGTACCAGCTAATGATGTAACTAGAAAATGACCTTGAATAAAAGGGTCAACTCGGACCAGCAGAATATATCAATCTACATATAATACCAGGAGTTAAAAATGCTTTTTTACCTGAATCAAAGGGGGAAATGGAAAGGACAAATGAGCTTGTATGGCTATGAGTCTCCAAAAAGAGCAGGGAGGTTATCAGAGAGGTTGCACGTATGCACACCTCAGCGGAGTCCCAGAGACAGATAAAGTAGATACAACCCTGGGTATTGGTTCTTCTGAGCGCTACAGAGATCCACAGGTTCTACAGTCATGGTAGATGGAGTTCAGTGCCATATCAGTTGGCCCTACTTTGGAGTTTGTGTTTCTGTGTGATGGAGCTGGACTCAGATGTGACCTTTGTTCACAAGCCTCTCCTGTTACTTTTACCGGAACTGTAGTTGGTGCTGGGGTTTAATACATACCCAGGGGACCTGAATCTCTGGACTGACCATGTGATAGCCAGGCCCTGAGCCTCAATGGACTTCAGCTCCTACACTTTGGTTTATTGGACTTACCCCACTCAGCTAACATGGAATTAAAGATGGTCAACCACCACACCAGGGAGCCAAGAGTGCCTACAGCTGAAAGCAGGATTGCATCCAGCATCCATGTGGAATCTAAGGCCCCTCTTGAGATAGAAGTGGAGTGGACACAACCATTCCAAAGTCCACAGGATAGAGGAATAGAGTATGGATTAGAGTGGACTTACTGATAGTCTATTCATGAACTATTGTGATTAATATTTGAAGAAAATGTGGCATTGGTGTGGAGAAAGTGGCCATGGTGGCTGCTAGGGGTAGGGAATGGGAGGAAGAGATGAAATATGGGGGCATTTTCAGGACTTGGACTTGTCCTGGGTGGTGCTGCAGGGACAGTTACCAGACATTGTATGTCCTCCCATGGCCCACTGGGTGGAATGTGGGAGAGTGTGTGCTATGATGTGGACCATTGACCGTAAGGTGCAGCGGTGCACAGAGATGTATTCACCAAATGCAATGAATGTCTCATGATGATGGAGGAGATTGTTGTTATGGGGGGAGGAGTGGGGTGAGGGGGGTGGGGGGCATATGGGCACCTCTTATTTTTTCAATGTAATATAAAAATAAATAAAGACAAAAGAAAAGAAAAGAAAAAAAAACATACTGTAAAGCTACAGTGGTCAAAACAGCATGGTATTGGAGCAAGGATAGACCTACTGACCAATGGAACTGAACTGAGAATTTTGAGATAGATCCTAACATATATAGTCACCTGATTTTCGACAAGGCCACCAAGCCCACTCAACTTGGAGAGAATGGCCTCTTCAACAAATGGTGCTTCAAGAACTGGATATCCATATGCAAAAGAATGAAAGAGGAATACCATCTCACACTTGATACAAAAATCAACTCAGGATGGATCAAAGACCTAAATATAAGAGCCAAGGTCAGAAAGACCTTAGAAGACAATGAAGGAAAACAACTACAGGACCTTTTAATAGGAAATGTCTTCATAAACTTCACACCTAGAGCAGGAGCAGCAAAAGAAAAAATAGATAAATGGGACTTCCTCAAAATTAAATCCTTTTGCACCTCAAAGGTGTTTATTAAGAATGTGAAAAGACAGTCTATCCATTGAGAGAAAATATTTGGTAACCATATATCTGATAAGAGACTAATATCCAGCATATATACAGAAATCCTGTATCTTGAAAATGAAAAGACAAACAACCCATTTAAAAAATGGACAAGAGATTTGAACAGATGCTTCTCCAAAGAAGAAATAGAAATGACTAAAAAGCACATGAAAAGATGCTCAACATCACTAGCTATTGGGGAAATGGAAATCAAAACTACAATGAGATACCATCTTATTCCCATAAGACTGGCAGTTATCAAAAAAACAGAAGACTACAAGTGTTGGAGAGGATGTGGAGGCATGGGAATACTCATGCATTGCTGGTGGGAATGCAGAATGATCCAGCTATTCTGGAGGACTGTTTGGCTGTTCCTCAGGAAACTAGATATAGATTTGCCATATGAGCCAAGAATTCCACTGCTGGGTATATACCCAGAAGAACTGAAAACAAGGACACAAACTGATATATGCACACCAATATTCATAGCGGCATTATTCACTATTGCTAAAAGTTGGAATCAACCCTATTGCCCATCAACAAATGAATGGATAAACAATATGTGGTATATACATACAATGGAATATTATTCATCTTAATGTTCACTGAAGCAACAGGAATTGAAGGACAAATACTACATGACCATTCTTATATGAATTAATAAAATCAAGCTGTCTCAGAGAGCTAGAGACTGGATGATAGGCTTAAAGGAAATAGTGGGGGAGGGGGAGGAAGGTTGTGAGCTGATGCCTACTCTGTTGAAACCTGATAAAGTGTAGGTAAGTAGTTGTGCAGTGAAGCGATAAGACAGGGGTTTAGGGATACTATTGGATGGGGCTTTGCAAGCTTCAGGGAGACTAGGGTTGGGAGGATGGGTCAGATGGTCTATGGAATTGGGGGTAGGAATTGGGGGGAGCAGGTGAACATGGGAGATTGTCAGGTACATGATTGAATCTATAATTGTTACTGGATTTTATTTAGGTTCTTGACTTATGCTGCAGAAATGAATTTCAAGTGCAGGTCGGGTGAGTTAGGCCAGTAATTTATTCAGGTAGGGAGGGAAAAGAAATGGGAGAAAATAACAGATCAGGGGTTCCAGGTAGAGAGGAAGGGGGTGAAAAGGGATAAAAAGGGCTGATGTACAGACTACAATTCCCCATTCAAGTTATAAATCCCTAAGTTTACTTGCGTGGCCACATGGCAGAAGAAAAATGGCGAGAGCAGTGTGCAGAGGACAGGAACAGGTCCAGAGGCAAGTGAGCAGGCACGAGCGTGCTTGGGCCTCAAAGTCTGCTTTATAAACTATTAATTATTCCACCCCTTTGCTACTGGCAGTGGAGGAGTTCCAGCTGTTTGCTGTTTTGATTGACCACCCAACCTATCAGTCCTCCAGTGAGTATCCAATGATAAAGTCCTTGGTGAATATTCAGGACTTTTCCTTGCTTCCAGAAGAAGTTTTTGTTCTAGATAGTAGAATCTTGGGGGTGGAGGTGTTCCAGGAGCCATCTTGGGGGTTACTGAAGTCCACATGGAAATCTTCCAGCTTCCAGATCCATCTACTGATTCCCTATCTTATTAGCTTGCTTCATAATGCTGAGAAAACGTCATCTAGAGCCCACGTTGTTCCTGTTCCTATCAGCCCAAGGCAAAATATTTCTCTTCGCACTACTCAATAGTGTCTCTCAGGGAACACAATGGAACCTGTGGCCAAGGCACTAGAAGTTAATAGTGTCTTTTGCAGATCATGCTTTTAATTTTTATAAAGTCCAATTAATCATTTTTTTTCATTCATAATTCTTTTGGTGTGGTATCTGAAAATTTTATAGTTTTATGCTTGCATTTAGATTGATGGTCCACATTGAATTATTTTTTAATTTATTGAAGTATAGCCACTCATACAAAAACATACATAAAGAATAAGTGCATAGAAATGGCTGTGAACTTATGAAAGAGAAACACATAACATCATACAGGGCTTTCATACCTCACCCTACCACCAATACCTTGCATTGTTGTGAAACATTTTAAATTAATGATTAAAGAGCATCCTTGGGTGGCGGACTTGGCCCAGTGGTTAGGGCATCTGTCTACCACATGAGACGTCCACGGTTCAAACCCTGGGCCTCCTTGACCCGTGTGCAGCTGGCCCATGTGCAGTGCTGATATACGTAAGGAGTGCCGTGTCACGCAGGGGTGTCTCTGCGTAGGAGTGCACCCCGTAAGGAGAGCCGCCCAGCGCAAAAGAAAGCCTACCCAGCCTACCCAGAAATTGTGTTGCACACACAGAGAGCTAACGCAGCAAGATGATGCAACAAAAAGAAACACAGATTCCTGTGCCGCTGACAACAGAAGCAGACAAAGAAGACGCAGCAAATAGACACAGAGAACAGACAACTGGGGTGGGGGGTGGGAAGGGGAGAGAAATAAATAAATAAATAAATCTTTTTAAAAAAGAGCATCCTCACAGTATTACTACTAACCAAAATATCTTACATTTGGTTATTTTCCCCACAACCCACCCTATTGTTATTATTATTATTTTATAATATTTATGCAGGAACATACATAAACAGTAGGTATATAGTAAAAGTTGTGAACATACAAAGCAAACATGCATAACATCAAATACAGGTCCCATACATCAACCCACCACCAACACCTTGCATTGTTAAATTGAGACATTGTTCCAAATTATGAAAGAATATTGTCAAAATCTTCCTATTAACTATAGTACTTATCTTACATTTGTTGTACTTTCTCCTAACCCACCCTATTATTATTTTTAAATATATTTTTATGACAGAAGTTGTAAAATTATAAAACAATTATGCACATGTGCAGAATTTCCATACAACACCCCTCTAGCAACTCACCACACCATGGTGGAATATTTGTTCCAGAGTATGAGATATATGATCAGATTATTGCCAGGTATTGTGTACATTTGCCCTTTTTTTCCATACTCCCCCATTATCAACACAGTACAACTTTGGCATAGATGCAAGGATATTATATTATTACTGTTAACCACATTCCACGGGTCACTCAAGTTGTATTTTTCCCATGCTTCTCCACATTCCCACTACCCTGCAATACAGATGTTCATCTGCTCCAGCTCACAAAGGACACTCTTGTATCTGTACCATCAACCACAATTCTGAATCCACCTCTGTGTTTACTGTGTTATTCAGTCCCTAGATTATTCTCCAACTTACTGTCAATTGACATTTACATCCAGAAATCAACCCTTTTAAGCTACACTCCCATCTATAAACCAGCAGTTACTCACTATAATGTGTTACCATCAACTCTATGTTATAATTTCCACAGTTTTACAGTAAAGTTAATTAAAACTTCTACATAAATTAAATATCAGTAGTCCTTGGTAGTCCTCCTCTTATCTCCTTTAAGAATCCACCAATTCCCACCAGGTCTGAAGATATTTTCCTACATTATCTTCTAGAAGCTTTATGATTCTTGCTTTTATATTTAGATTTTTATCCATTTTGAGTTAGTTTTTGTAAGGTGTGAGATAGGGGTCTTCTTTCCTTCTTTTGGCTATGGATATCCAGTTCTCTCAGCACCATTTGTTGAATGGACTGGGTTGCTCTGCCCATGCTGGGTAGGTTTAACAGGCTAATCAAAAATCACTTGACCATAGAAGTGAGGATCTGTTTCTGAACAATTGGTGCGTCTTTCATTGATCTACCTGTCTGTCTTTACACCAGTACCATGCTGTTTTTATCACTGTAAACTAGGTAATGCAATTTCAAGTCTAGAAGTAAGAGTCCCCCATCTTTGCTTTTCCTTTTTAAGATATTTCTGGCTATTTGGGACCCCTTATCCTTCCGAATAAATTTGATACTCATGTTTACCATTGATTTTATAAGAACCGGTGGATTTTTTATTGGGATTGCATAGAATCTGTACATCAATTTGAGTAGAATTGACTTTAGCTTTTTTTTTTTTTAAAGCCACAAAGTGAAGGCTTTTTTTTAAAGATTTATTCATTTATTTATTTATTTATTTATTTCTCTCCCCTTCCCCCCCACCCCGGTTGTCTGCTCTCTGTGTCTATTTGCTGTGTCTTCTTCTTTGTCCACTTCTGTTGTTGTCAGTGACATGGGAATCTGTTTCTTTTTGTTGCATCATCTTGTTGTGTCAGCTCTCCATGTAGGTGGCACCATTCCTGGGCAGGCTGCACTTTCTTTCGTGCTGGGTGGTTCTCCTTATGGGGTGCACTCCTTGTGCATGGGGCTCCCCTACGTGGGGGACACCTCTGCGTGGCAGGGCACTCCTTGCATGCATCAGCACTGCGTGTGGGCCAGCTCCACACCGGTCAAGGAGGCCTGGGGTTTGAACTGCAGACCTCCCATGTGGTAGACAGATGCCCTAACCACTGGGCCAAGTCTGCTTCCTGACTTTAGCTTTTTTTAGAATTGACATCTTATTGATATTTAGTCTTCCTATCTATGAGCATGGAATGTTCTTCCAATTATTTAGGTCTATTTTTATTTCTTTTAACAATAAATTTAGTTTTCTGAATACAAGTGATATACAGTTTTGGTTAAATTTATTCTTAAAAATTTAGGTTTTATCTGTCTCACTTTTATTTTCACCATATTTTGACACTTTTACTTACTTTTATTGAAATAATCATCATTTCTAAACCCTCTTCCAAGCCCCTCTCCTGTCTTTTCTTTTCAGGCTGTAGCACACCCTTTAGTATTTCCTGCAAGGCCAGTCTTTTGGTTACAAACTCTCTGAGTTTCTGATTATCTGTGAATATTCTAAAGGCACTCTCATTTTTAAAAGACAATCCTGTTTGATATGATTCTTGGCTTGAAGTTTTTCTCTTGCAGTATCTTAAATATACAATACCACTGTCATCTTGCCTCCATGGTTTCCAAGGAGAAATCAGCACCTAATTTTACTGGGAATCCCTTATATATTACACATGGCTTTTCTCTTGCCGCTCTCAAAAAACTTTTTGTTTTTTGCATTTGACATTCTGATTAGTAGGTGTCTGGGAGATGGTCTTTTTTTATTTATCCAGATGGAAGTGCATTGTGCTTCTTGGGCATAGATATCTACATCCTTCAATAGAGTTGGGAAATTTTCTACCATTATTTCTTCAAATATGCCTTCTTCCTCATTTCCCTCCTCTTCTTCTTCTGGGACATGTATGTTTGCACATCTCTTGCTGTCATTTATTTCACTGAGACATTGTTCAACTATTTCCATTGTTTTCTTCATCGGTTCTTTTGTATGTTAGCTTTCAGAGGTCATTTCTTCAAGTTCACCTATCCTTTCTTTTCACTCCTCAAATATCCTATTATATGATTCCAGTGTATTTTTGATTTCGGTTATTGTGCCTTGCATTCCCATAAGATCTGCTATTTTTCTGTGTATGCCTTCAAATTCTTTGTAGTGCTCATCCAATATCTTCTTAATATATTTAATCTCTTTAGTCATCTCATTGAATTTATTAAGGAGATTTGTATGAACATCTATGATTAGTGGTCTCAACTCCTTTATGTCCTCTAGAGGCTTTTCTTGCCCCTTTAACTAGGCTATATCTTGTTTCTTGGAGTGGATTGTAATTTTTTGTTGGTGTCTTGGCATCTGGTTTCCTTGATGTATTTATTCAGGGTGCAATTTCCCTCTTTAGTTTCGGGCTTTCTTGTCCTTTCTCCCTTACTGGTTATGTGGTAGGACCCAAGGATGTAGTTGGTGCTAAGAGTGTATAAGCTTAAGCTGTCCTCATTACCCCAGAGGCAGATGAAGCTCCTCCCAACTTTCTACTTTGCCAAGGATAAGGGCAGAGCCTTAGCTGTGTGTAATTATCCAAGTCAGCAAGGCCTAGATGGTAGTTACCCAGAGAGACTGAAGAAGCTTCATGCCCCTTTCCCCCCTGCCCAGGATGGGGATGGAGCTGGAAATGTGGGCTGCAATCTTTGCTGTGCAGGTCCAAAATGACTGCATTTATCCTGGTAAACTGAATCTTTCCAGCTAAAGGTACCTGATGTTACCAGAAGAGGTGGATCCAGGGCCCGCCAGCTTCCTCCCTGCCAGAGGTGTGGCTCAAGCTTAGACTAGAGCTGCAATCTGATCTTGATGGAAAGAAACTGTTTCCTACCAGCACTGTGATTTTCAGTTCACACTGCTTCCCCTTGTGCCAGGGGAAGACTTAAAATGGCAGCTACCAGCCTCTCTCTGACTCAGACCAGTTCAAACTTTAGCCATTCTTAGGATTACACTCTAGCCCGCCAAAGTTACTAATCAGTAGGTGAAGTAGGTGCCCAACTATCTCTTCCTTCCCCCTTTTTGGGAAGCAGAGCTTCCAATTTCAGCCGCAGAATAACTCCTAAGGTGGATTATGCTGCCAGTGGACAATGGGCACTGGCCTGTGGGATGTAGAGGGCTCTATTCATGAATCTTCTCTGCAGATCAGCAATCTCTTTCTCCCAACTTTCAAGGATGTTGCAGGATGCTCTTCTGTTCTCCTGGAGTCCCTAAAGAGGTGTGTTATATAGCTCTGGGTAATTACTAACTGCCCTGTAGCACTAACTGACTCTAGGAGCTCCCTACTCTGCCATCATCTTGCTGGTTGTCCCTGAATTATTTTTTATTAACTGTGCAAAGTATACCTTTGACATTCTTTGTCTTGTAAATGGATGACTAAAGTTCCAGCATTATTTGTTGAAAAGATTTCCCTCTTTCAACTAAATTTCTTTGGGACCTTGGCAGTGAAAATCAGCTGACTATATTAGCATGGGCCATAGCTGGGTTCTGTATGCTGTTGGCTTGATAGATGTGCCTATCCTTTCCCCACAGCTACACTGTCTTGATTACTTGGGCCTTATAATAAGACTTTACATCGGGTAAAGTTCGTCCTCTGACTTTGTTGTGTTTCAGATACAGTTTGAATCTTCTAGTTTCTTCTCTCTAAACATAAATTTTAGAATCTGTCCATGTCTACTAAAATGATTAATGGGATTTTGTAGTTAAATGAATCTATTGATAAACTTGTAGTGAATTCACATCTTAACTAATGTAGACTGAATTTTGTACCATAGTTTGGACTTTGTCTTGGTCCACATTCTGGCAGGAGTGGAACCATCTCTTCAAGATGTATACTTTAGTTAAGGTGTGTGCCAACTGAAGCAGGTTGGGCTTTAGCTCAGATTACTGGAGTCCTTTATAAGCAGAGTGAAAATCAGATGAAGAGAGAAACCATGAGGAGCAACCAAAAGCCAAAAGTCAATGGAACCCAGAGGAGACAGTAGAAGACGTCACCAAGTGCATTGCAATGTCTCAGATGACGCAAGGATTGCTGGCAGCCAGCCCAAGCGACCACAGTCTTCTGGGAGAAAGCATCACCTTGATGAAAATTCAATTTTGGATTTATCCTTGCCTCAAAACCATGGGCCAAAAAATTCCCATTAATTAGCCAACCAATTGTATGGTATTTGTTTAGCAGCTAGGAATCTAAAATATTAACATTGAGTATTGCAATCCACGAACACAGAATATCTCCACGTCTTTGGATCTCTGATTTCTTTCATCAATATGTTGAAGTTTTAAAGATAAATATCCTGAATATATATACATTTATATTTGTACAGGAATACTTCATTTCTCTGGTGCAATTCAAAAAATGGTATTGCATTGTTTTTGTTGTCTTTCACATTTCAAATTCCAATTGTTCCTTGCTGGCATTCAGAGATATAACTGCCTTTTGTGTATTGACCTTGTATCCTGCAAACCTTAGTATACTCACTTATTAGTTCTAGTTTTTTTTTCTTTTTTTATATGTTCTTTGTAATTTGCTACATAGACAATCATATCATCTGCAAATAAAAATTTTCTTTCTTTCTTTTGAATCTGGATGGGTTTTATTTCTTCTATCAACTCATTTTACTAGCTAAACCCATCGCTATATGCCATTTCCTAGTAAGGGACCCTGACATTATATTGGGCTTCAAATTTCAGGGAGTTCTGGATCACAAAGTGGTTCAACAATGGCAATGGAGGAATACCGGTATGGGATACCATTGACAGGTGATATATGGCTGACAGGGAGCTATACAGAACATATGTCCAGGGTGCATGGTAATGTTTGGATATACTCATACTGGCAACAATTAAAAACCACAGTAGCACAGCAGGGGGGGTACTGGGTTCCTGGCCAGTGGTGCTCTGTCGTGGTCCCTAGGGGAGCAGCGACAGTCTCCCAGGTGCAGCGGCGGGGACCGGGGGGGAGTGGGGGTTCAACAGTGAGCCCCTGACACTAATGACTATGCTTGTGAGCTGATGGGCCTGAAATAAGAACAAGGCCTAGAGCAGCATTGTGCCTGGGAATTTCCTCCTGTCAGCCTTCATGTTACTCAAAGGTGGCCAGTCTCGAAGCCAAACTCGGCATGTAAATGCAATGCCTTCCCCCCAGCGTGGGACATGACACCCGGGGATGAGCCTCCCTGGCACCGAGGGACCACTATCAACTACCAACTGATGATGCAACTGGAAAATGACCTTATACGGAAGGTTCAATGCGGATCAGCAGAATATCCCTGTCTACATAAAATAACATGACTTTAAAATGCTGTTTGACCTAATGTAAGGGGGAAATGGAAAGGAGAAATGAGTTTATATGGCTACGAGTCTCTAAAAAAGAGTCTGGAGGCTGCCAGAAGGATTGCCCTTGTGCACAACTGAGCGGGGTCTGAGAGACAGATAGAGCAGATACAACCCCCAGGTATTGGTTCCTTTGAGGGCTAAAGAGACCCATGGGAGTTATGGTCATGGCCGATGGGGTTAACTACCAGGTCAGATGGCCCCTCTTTGGAAATGGTGTTTATGTGTGATGAATCTGGACTCAGATGGGATCTCTCTTCATGGGACTTTCATGCTAATGCGCTGGAGGTGCAGTTGGTGTTGGGGTTTGGGATATATTTGGGGGATTTGAATCTCTGGACTGACAGTGTGATGGCCAGGTCCTGAGCCTCAGCAGACTCCAGCACCTACAGTTTGATTCATTGGACTCACCACACTCAGCTAAGATGGAGTTGAAGAGGGACAACCACCACACCATGGAGCCTAGAGTGATTACAACTGAAAGTGGGAGGATTGCATCCAGCATCCATGTGGAATCTGAGCCTCCTCTTGACATAGAGGTACAATGGACACAACCAATCCAGTGTCCACATAGAAAAGGTGGCATTGGATTGGGAAAAGTGGACATGGTGGCTGATGGGTATGGGGAAAGGCGGGAGGAGATGAGAAGTGGAGGCGTCTTTGGGACATGGAGCTGCCCTGGATGGTGCTTCAGGGGCATTCACTGGACATTGTAAATCCTCACAGGGCCCACTGGATGGAATGGGGAAGAGTATGGGCCATGATGTGGAACATTGACCATGAGGTGCAGAGGTGCCCAGGGATGTGCTTACCAAGTGCAATGGATGTGTCATGATTATGGGAATGAGTGTTGCTGGGGGGGGAGAGGTGGGGTGGGGGTGGTGGGGTTGAATGGGACCTCATATATATATATATTTTTTTAATGTAATATTATTACAAAGTCAATAAAAAAAAAAAAAGAATTTCGCTACTAGGATGAATTGACATGGTGAGGGTATACATCCCTGTCTGGTTCCTCAGCTTATGGGAAAAGCATTCAGCCTGTCACCAGTAACTATGATGTGAGCTGTAGGGTTTTCATGGCTATTTTTTAGTAGGTTAAAGAAGTTCCCCTCTTTTCATAGTTTGCTCAGAATTTTTATAAAAACTGGATGTAGAATTTTGTTGAAGGTATTTTCTGCATCAATTGATATGATGATTGGTGTTTCCTATTTAGTCTCTTACCATGGTGGGTTTCATTGTCAACATTTGTTTTTTTTTTAATTACAGCAATTGTAGGTTTACAGAAAACTCATGGAAAAAATACAGTTTCCATATACTACCCCCATTATTAACAATTTGCATTAGTTTGGTACATTTGTTATAATTGATGAAAGATTATTGTAATTATAGTAACTATAGTCCATGGTTGACATTAGGGATTTCAGTAATTTCTGTGTTTTCTAGGAATTGTTCTATTGCATGTAAATTATCGAATTCATGGCCATAGAGTTTTTTGTACTATTCCTTTATTTGCTTAATGCTGTGGATTCATTAGAAATGTTCCACCTTTTACATATGACAATTTATGACTCTTCACCTTATTCTTGGTTAGTCTGGTCAGCGTTTATTCAATTTTACTGATCTTTTTGAGGAAATTTTTTGTTTCGCTGATTTTCTTTTTTAGTTTTCCTATATAAAATTAATTGATTTCATTCTCTATTCTTTATTATTTCCTCTCCTTGGTTGGGTTTAGATTAAGTTTACACTTTTCTTTGGCTTTCTAAGTTGGACACTTACGTTCTTGAATATAGATTATTAGCTTTTTCTAATATAAGCATTTAATGCCTTAGTAAATGGCCCAAGACCTCAGGCATAAAAATAAAAGAGGCGTTCACTTTGAATATAGCATGGCCCAGGGCTTCCGATATGAAAAACCACTCTTATCAGGCAGAACATGTTAAAGCCTAAGAACTTTCCTCCCAGGTTCTAGGCAAGAGCCAGTCCTTAAGAAAGGATTTTATTTGGAATAGGTAGCTGTTGAGTAACCCAAGTCTGCTGAAATAACCTTTTATAAAACAATCCTATAAGGTAGCTTTTATTTGAGGTAGACATAAAAGCATGCAAATAAAATTTGGATAAATCACAAATCCACACCAAGGCATAACACAGATAACAAAGTAAAATCAAAGAAAACTAAGTGGCAGCTATATTCAGTAACACACACGTGTGTCTTGTACCCTAGAAAGACTTTTATGAAATAATCATCTTAGTTCAACAAAAGACCAATCTTCATTATGGTCATTCAAGGTGGATTATTTTAGCATTTGCTCCTCTTTTCTCCAATGTCTTCCTTTAGTATGGCTAGTAATGGTTTTGATGATTGCCACCCCCTGAGATCCCTTGCCATATGTGCTCTGTTGGCCACAGTACTCTGCATATCCCTGCACATATGCATTGCTCCCATAGCTACACCCAGTATCATCAGATTTGTCATAGCCACTGTAGTTTTGATAAGCACCATAGGAACAGCTGTAATTTCCATATCCTTGATCATAATACTTATTCAATAATTGGTTCCAGTTTTGGCCCTAACCTTGTCCTTGATCCCTAGTACACTTCATCCACCAGCTACAGCCCCTCTTTCTCCTTTCTTTGTTGCTGTTGCTGCCTACATAACTCTTAGGGTTGTGCAACTTCAATTTCACAATTCCAAGATCCAACCTGATGATATCTGCTCTGTAATAATTTCTTTACTGGCTCTTCATCTGTATATGTGATAAAACAAAGTCCTCTTCTTTTGTTTTTGTATCCATAGTAAGGTCAATATTGTCAATCACTGCAAATTTTCAAAAATATACTTTTGTTTGTTCTTTTGAAGTATCTGGGCTCAATTCACCCACAAAAACTTATGGGGGGTTCTGTCACTTTTTTAAAAGATTTATGTATTCGTCCCCCTGTGCATTCCTCTGCATCCACCTGTACCCTCATCAGGTGGCTTCAGGAACTGATCCTGGAACCCTCCAGAGTGGGAGACAGGTGATCACTCACCAGTGCCACCCAAGCTCTCTGCTTTGAAACACCTCCCACTGTCTATCCTCTGTGTCTGCCCCTGTTGCGTCATCTTCTGTACCAGATCTCTGCACAAGCCAGCCCACCTGCACAGTGCATCACCCCTGAGTGGGGCAGAACTCCTTTGCAGGGTGGCACTCCAGGGTTGGCACACCACGTGGGCCAGCTCACCAAGTGGGCCAGCTTGTCTTCACCAGGAGGCCCTGGCCGTCCAATCCTGGACCTCCCATAGGGCAGACAGGAGCCCAACTGCTCAAGCAACATCTGCTTCCTAGTTTCTTTCCCTTTTAATGCTTCGACCATTTGGGGTCTTTCAATTTGTTACCCAGTTTGTGTCTCTTCAGTTCCAAACCTTATCAACACTAACAGCACTGAAGCCGCCTAGTAAGGTAGGGAATCAATACATGGATCAGGAACCCAGCAAGAAGTCTACGTGGACTTTGATACCCCCAAGATGGCTGTTGGAAGACCCTCCCCCAAATTCTGCCATTTAGAACAAGATTTCCTCCAGAAGCCAGAAGAAGCCCCAGATATTCCCCAAGGACTTTATCATTGGACCCTTCTAGGGAACTGATGGGTGGGTCATCATTCAAAACAGTAAAAGGCTGGGACTCCTCCTATGCCATTAGCAAATGGGGGAATAATTAAGAGTTCAAAAAGTAGGTGCAAGGCCTGAGTGCTCTCTCTTGCCTTCACCCTATCCTAATAAAACCTGCTCTGTTCCTGCCCTCTGCACCCTGCTCTCACTGTTTCCCCCCACATGGAGCAACACACAAGTAAAACATGGACATTTATAATCTATAATGGGGAATTGTAGTCTGTAAATCAGTTCTCTTTATCACTCTTCAGCCCCTTCCTCTCGACCTGGGACCCATAGTCTGTTATTTTCTCCCATTTCTCTTCCCAACCTATCTGAATAAAATACTGTCCTCACTCAACTGACATGCTCTTGAAATCCTTTCTACAGCAGATGAATATGAACAACAGTGCCAGCGTTGTACCCTATTGAGGCATGGTCATGGGCTAATTCAGTTTCACAGTCAGGATGACAGAGGTGTTTGCTAAGCCATCCTAACAGTCAGCCTTTTCCCACACCCTGGGTCATTATGGACAGCATCATTCCAGGTGGTCATGATTCAGTAATTTCCATGTTCCAAGTCAGTTGGGGACAAGCATAATCACCCTGTTCCCATTCACAGGCTTTCACGGTGACTTGTTTCCACTCAGTACATTATGTAGCATGGCCACCTCCCTCCTACAGGGAGGATGCGGGTGCTATTCAGAATTGTTCCTATCTCTGCTAACTGTGCAAGAGGATACATTTTATTCTGATTAATCTTGAAATGCAAGCAGTGATATTGAATCAATGAAAATTACCTTTGCCTCCAGTGAATTTCCATCATTTTGGATTCCATGACTGTATCTTTGGGGCTCAGAAGTTTGGATAGTATGCCACTACCTTCTGGCTTTCTTGTCTTCCCTCTGAATTAAAATACTAAAGAATCTCTCTTAGGTCCTAGCATTACCCAGCATTAATTTTGCATTTCCATGATCCAATTTGCCAAAAAGTCATCATCTTTCCAGGCTCATACCCATCATATGCCTTATGCCTGGAAGAGAAGGCTCTCTCTTCAGCTTATTCTAGTTAACAAACATATCCCACTGAATGTAACAACTGATTTAAATAGATTTCAGTTTGTACCACTGACTGTAGTAAATTGAATTAAGCACCCATAAATAAACATGTTCTTTACCTTAATCCTCCTTCTCATGGGTATGAACCCATTGAAAATAGAAACACTTGAAAAAGTATGGGCATTTAGTTAGGATTACTGGAGGCTTTATATAGGGAATATGGAATCACAGAAAGTCAAAAAGGAAGGAACATTGCCATGTGATGGGAGACAGAAATGCAAATCAAGAAACTGCAAGACAGGCTGGCAGCCAGAAGCAGAAATCTACAGACTTAGGGAGAAAGCAAGCCCTGTTCCTATCTAGATTTGGGACTTTTTCTAGTTCAGATCACTATGTGTTTAACTAGCTTCCCACTCATTTGGATTAAACAGGATTTTTCCATTTCTCCTTCATTTTAGAGCATCACACATCTCACTGCTGGCAACCTCATAGAAGTAAAATTTTGTGTGATCTATCTATCTTTATAAAAAGGACAATTAAATTTAAAAAATGGGCTTCGTTCACAGATCACAATATTTTGAAGATATCGATGTTTCTCAAATTCCTCAATAGTTTCAAGGTGGGCCCAATGAAAACCCAAATTTGCAGGCTGATTCGAAATTCTCATGGAAATGCAAAGCACCCAGAACAGCAGAAGGAACATTAAACAAGAGGAACAATGCAGGAAGGTTACAATACTTGATTTCAAGTTTATGATAAAATGACAATAATCAGGACACTGTGGTGTTGTCATAATGATAAAAAGACAGCAAAGGAAAAGAGCAAATACTCTAGAAAAGGAATCACATGTATACCCATATACAGACAACTGATTTTTGATGAAGACACAAAGAAGATTTGAGGAGAAAGGATAGTTTTCTCAAAAAATGGATGCGAAATAAGAGGATGTCAATATGAAAATAATCTGTTTTCTTCTATTTTTTTAATGTTAAATTTAAAAAAATATGAGGTCCCTGTATACCCCCACCTCCTTCACCCCACTCCTTCCACATCAATAATCTTTTTCACCATTGTGGGACATTCATTGCATTTGGTGAATACATTTTGGAGCACTGCTGCACCACATGGATAATGGTTTACATTGTAGTTTACATTCACCCCCAGCCCACCCAGTGGGCCATGACAGGATGTACAATGTCCAGTATCTGTCCCTGCAGTACCACCCAGGACAACTCCAAGTCCTTAAAATACCCCCACATTATATCTCTTTTTCCCTCTCCCTATCCTCAGCAGCTACCGTGGCCACTTTCTCCACATCAATGCTACAATTTCTTCCATTACTAATCACAACAATTCCATAGTAGAATATCAGTAAGTCCACTCTAATCCATACTCTATTCCTCTATCCTGTGGACAGTGGGATGTTTATGTCCATAAAAATGTTTGTATATTTTCATATGATTACAGCTGAAAATGACAACTGAGGGAGTGCTGACTTCCTAGCCAGGGGTGCTCTATCACATTCTCCAATGGAACAGCAACAATCCCCCAAGTGCAACAGCAAAGACCAATAAAGAAGGATGGTCCAACAATGAGCCCTGGACACTGATGACTATGCTTATGATACTATGTGACTGAACTATGAACTAGGTCTAGAGCTGCAGAGTGCCGAAGAGTTACCTCCTGAGAGTCTCCATGTTGCTCAAATGTGGTCATACTCTAAGCTAATCTCAGCATGTAAATGCATTATGTTCCCTCCAGTGTGGGTTATGACACCTGGGATGAGCCTCCCTGGCACCAAGAGATTACGACCAAGCACGTGCTGATGATGTAACTAGAAAAAAACCTTGAATGAAAGAGTCAACTCAGACTAGAATATCTCAGCCTACATGTAACAGATGTTAAAAACTCCTTTTTGACCTTGAATAAAAGGGGGAAATGGAAAGGATAAATGGGTTTATATGGCTATGAGTCTCTGAAAAAGAGTTGGGAGGTCATCAGACGAGTTGCGCTTATGCACGCCTCAGCAGGGTACCATAGACAGCCAAAGTAGATAGAAGCTCAGGTACTGGTTCTCCTGAGGGCCACAGAGACCCACAGGTTCTATGGTCATGGCAGATGGCTCTGGAGTTCAATGCCATGTCAGTTGACCCTACTTTGGAGTTTGTGTTCTTGAGTGCGATGGAGTTGAACTCATTTATGACCCCTGTCATATAACTTTGCAAGTTGAAAAATAAGCTATCACAGCCACCATCAGATTGACGGTTACTTTGGGAGCAGTGTGGAGGGAGGGAGGGTGCAGGAAGGCACTAAAAAGGGCTAGGGAGAAACTTTTGGTGGTAAAGGATATGGTATTGGTTTGAGCCTTTTATTGGGAGCCCAGAAAATTCTATTCTAAACTGGTGCCTTGCAGGCAGTGTGCGACCCTTTGATTGGATGAAATCAGTTGGGAACCTTTCTAGTCTTTCAGTGAGTGGGACCCAGCATGGGACTCATCCCTCTTGCTGGAGTCCTTTATGAACAGGAGAAACATGCAGAGACGAACAGAGAAAGAGAGCCGCCATGTTACCCTGCCAGGGGAGAGAGGACTCCAGGCTCACTTGCAGATGTGAGGACAGAGAAACCGGAGATGCTGAGAGGGAGACCAGAAAAAGCAGAACATCTGAAGCTGAAGCAATGTGAAGGCAGAGACCATGGCAGAGACTGGTAGTCACTGGGCCTTGCCATGTGGCAGGAGTTCAGGATCGGCAGCAGCCGACCTGTGGTGAGACAACATCTCGAAGAAGCCTTACTAGAATATTTGCACAGCCTCAGAATTATAAGATTGAGCAGGGTAATTTTGTAATTTTGTAATGGGAATTTTATAATTCCCATTACAAAAGCCAACGCATTTCTGGTATTGGGCATTGGCAGCTGAAGGAAATTAAGTAAAAAATTTTCACTATGCAGAATGTGGGGGTGGGTTCCCAGGGATACACAGGTGTCAAAACTTATCAAATTGGGTAGATTATTTCATGTAAATCATACCTCAGTAACACTTGGGTTTAGAACAATATATATTGTCTGCTGAAAAAAATATATTTGGAAATGTTAGAGAACATAAGGTTTGGGGAGAGGAACTATTTAATGCCATAGTCCTTTTAGCAGTTTGATATGGTTATGAATTCTAAAAATAGATATTGGATTATGTTTGTAATCTGGTCTGTAACTGGGAGCGATTGAGTTATGATTGAGGCTTTGATTTGGCCATGTAATTAGGGTGTTTAGTCCCTGCCTCTTGATGGGTGGGGACTCACAGGTAAAAGCCATGGCAAAGGACAGAGTTGAGGCTTTTAATGTTGGAGTTTTGAGGTTGGAGTTTGATGCTAAAGCTGGAGCCCCAGGGAGAGAGACAGAGCCATTGGCCTGATATTCTACAGCTGACCTTGTGGAGAGAGGCAAAGCCTAGAAAGCCTCAGAGTCTACAGCTGACCTTGTGGAGAAACCCGAGGCTTGAGCCCAGAAGACCCTAGGAAGCCTGAACTCTTGCAGACATCAGCAGTCATCTTGCTCCAACATGTGAAAACACTTTGGTGAGGGAAGTAACTTATGCTTACAGACTGAAATCTGTAAGCTCCTATCCAAAATAAATACCCTTTATAAAAACCAACCAATTTCTGGTATTTTGCATCAGCACCCATTTTGCTGACTAACACAGTCCTTCACTACCCTCTTTATATTTTCAGGCCTCGTTGCCTCGCTTGCCTTAGCCCAGTCCTTCCCCTACTTCTAGATCATTCATCTCCTGGGGGTTGGGAGGGTTTTACATTTTGTAGACAGGAGAGAGGACACTGCTTTACAAGAGCCCTGCCTTAGGACATTACATGTGATAACCTGTCAATCTGGCTAAGGAAAGGAGAGGTGATGGAAAGGAAATATATGGGATTTTAAAGAAATCGAGCCCATGAAAACTCAGATTAGAAAGGCATGTCATTGTCTGCTCTTTATATTATTCCCCTAACAAATAACTCTTCCCTTTGTAGTGCCAAGACAATAACCGTCTCGATTTTTTAAAAAGGCATTAAATCTTTTCTAAAGGTCGCTCTGACGTCCTCAGGTAAGGTCTCTTTTAGGGTGAAGTTCTATGATCATGAACAAAAGCAATGTGCTCCTTGAGCCTTTGACAGGGGAGGTTGGGGGTGACCTGGGAGGGGTAGTAGCCTTTCTAGGCCTTCTGTGCAGGAGGCGAGGCTCAGGTGCACGGAGTTCAGCATGCGCCCCGTCGCAAGAGTCCCTGACAGTGCTACAGTAGTACTCCTGGGACTGGGCTTGGCGAGGGGTGTGGGACTTCCTGGGACAGGAGTGGGGGCTGCTGACCTCCACCAATGAACAGCCTAGGACAGGCAGGAGCAGGCCCCAAGCACGCAGAGGCATGGAGGACTAGGAGATGACCATGAGCAGGGTGAACTGGTGGGTGGGGAGCCCCAAGAGTGATGGAACTGGGGGCCTTCCTCAGTGTGAAGTACTGAAATAGCAGGTCCAGCAGCACTGTGGTGGGACCCGAGCAGAGAGAACTCCAGCGCCCCACAGTGCTGAGCTCAGCACCGCGGACAGTGCCTTCAGTCCAGGGACTTCTGCCTGGCCTGGGCCTGGCACCCCGGAGGACTACAGTCCTGAGGGGGCGAGCAAGCCTGACACAAGCCTGGCAGCAGAGCTGGAAGAAGCCGGGGAGGGATGCACCTGCCTGGGTGGTGGCACTTTTGGGTCTGGACCTGTTCCACCAAGGTCCAGTCAAGTCGGGCCTCCTCTGGGCCCAGTGCTGGTCACCAGAGCCCGTCGTCTGGGTTGGACTTTGTGGGGGAGGGTCACGGGGGAGACCAGTGAGATGCCAAGCAGAAGTGGACAGGCGCTCCCAGTAGAGCAGGACACCAATGGGGTCACACCAACTCACTTTCTCATGGGCAAGCACAGGCCTTGCTGAGGTCCGAATTCTCCCAGGCCAAGCCTTCTTGAGGGCTGAACAATTGTGAAGCTGGTTCCCCTGCTTATGGCTGGGCAGAGTTCAGTGTGGGTGGGCTCTGGCCTTTGGTTGGCCACTGCAGGACACCAAGCTCTCTGCAGAACCTGGTGTGCTGTTGTATGCCCATTCCGGGTCTCCCTACACTTTCCACCGTAGCGTCCCCACACCTCACACCATGAAGGGTACCAGGTGCACCCATGTAGACACACCAGCCCACATGTCCTAGCTCTGGACATATGCCCCAGACTTCCAGTCCCTGGTTCACTCCTTAGGACTCAGAGGACATGTCCTGGGCTCATGGCTCTTCCTTGGTAGTCAGGACCAAGGCAAAATGCCCTCAGAGGATTTACAAGTAGGTTTGAAGTATGTAAACTGCCTTGGTCCCATGACTCTGTGCCAGGTGCTAGGAGATACGGGTGTCCTCAAAGCATGTTGGGTGGGTTCCAAGAGCATGCATCCTGAAAGACCAAGGTGGGAGTTTGTGGCTTCTATATGAGCTGGCCCTGAAGACTCAGGGCATCGATCACTTCTGCTGTATTTTCTTGGTTGATGCAGGTTCAGAGGCCTGCCTAAATTCAAAAGCAGAAAATATAGCCTTACAACCTCATAGGAGTAGGGCTAAGGTCACAGTGTAATAAGAGCATGTGGGATAGCATATATGGTTGTGGCCACCTTTAGAAAATGTAACCTGCCAAAACAAGTTACAGGGCCAAACATAAATGAGGGTGTGACTTTTACACAACATAGATGAGGAACATCGATCAAAACTCCAACCTGAAGCTAGAACACATACTGTCTTCTCAAGCACACAAGAAACACGTACAAAAAGTGAGAAAATATTTGGTCATAAAGCAAATATCAGTAGGTTCAACTAAAGGGAGAAAGAATACCCTCTGTTCACAGCCCAATCAAATGAGCAATGAAAAAGCCAAATGGGCCCTCCCACCGAGATGTGTTAAAAATCCCCCTATCGAACAACTCATGGGTGCAAGCGGAAATATAAGCAGAAGGGTTAGAATCTCTGGTAAATTATAAATAAGAACACCACAAGTCAGAATCTACGAGATGTATTTAAACTCGCAATCAGAGAAAAATTCTCAGCCACGAATGCTTATCTGTATAAACATGAAAGAACAAAAGTCAATGAATATTTTCAACTCAAAAAGTTAGATACAAGAAAGTGAAGCCAAAAGAAATTATAAATTTCGAAATACTAACGACAGAAGCAGAAGTTAAGGAGGGTGAAAACAAAAACACTGAATAGAATTGTGTTTTTAAACCAACAAATTAGACAAGCCAGTAGGTAATTTAATCAAGGAAAAAAAGAAACTATATAGTATAAATATCAATATTGATATTGAAGAGGGAAGTTTGGAAAAACAAAATGAAATACATGTTACTTCGGAAAATGCAGTTTACTCTAATGCCAGGAGAGACAAAAGCTTTAAAAGACTCATTTTTTACTGAAGAAAAGAAGAAAATTATCCAGGAACTAAGCACATGACATCACCAGATCCAGAGAGTGTCCTAGACGAATCCTCCAGCCATTTGAGACCATGCAGGTCCCAAATGACATAAGTCACAAGTCAAACGACATAAGCCATTTTGGAGCATAGAAAACAAAGGAGAATTTCCAAATCGTCTTTGTGAAGCAAGAATTACATAATTCCCTAACCTGATAGAGGCAGCACCCACAAACAACACTAAACACCACTGATAGGCCAAGGTCCTTTTTGAAGATTAATGTAGAAATCCTAAATAAAATATTGTTGAACGGACTCCAAAAGGACAACAAGAAATCAGTACAACATGGCCAGGTAGCATTTACTCCAGGAATACAAAATGGTTCAATATTAGGAAGCCATTTCATATAATTTAGCATCCAGCACCCATACATACTAAAAAATTCAATTTTAAATAACATGAAAGCACCTGAGCCTTTCCTACCAAAGTGAAGGACAAGGCCAACCACACACTGCCTCCACTGCCATTTAATGGAGGCTGGAACATATGCAAGGGGCAGGAAAAAGCAATGAGACAAGAGAGGGACAAGAGAATGAAAATGATCTCTCTCTGTGGGTGGGAGGATAATATACCTGGGGAACCCTAGAGAAAACATTTAAGAAATTCCACGAGGTTATGTGATGTAGAATTACATTCAAAAATCAAAAGCCTCGGCATATTAAAAAAAATAACTGGTCAGAAAACACAACAGAAGGCAAAACAAACTTCATTTATAAAAGCCAGAGAAAGGATAAAAGGTTTAGGAATGGTATCGATAAGACACTGTAAGACTTCTATTTAACACACTGTACAATGTTTCCTAAGACACAAAAGCAGACTTGGACAACAGAAAAGACACCTGCAGTCATTGGATTTTTTTTTAAACGGTGGAGACTTAGTGGTTTGTAAGCTTACAGTTTCAAGGCTGAGGAAAACGTCCACATCAAGGCGATGTGGCAATGCTTTGCCTCTCTCCACAAGGTCAGCCGTATACTATCAGGCCAGTGGCTCTGCCTCTTTCCCTGTGGCTCAAGCTTCAGCACCAAACTCCAATATCAAAACTTCAACATTAAAAGCCCCCAACTCTGTCCTTTGCCGTGTCTTTTATCTGTGAGTCCCCACCCCTTGGTGGCACCAGGCCTGAGTTCTCTCTCTTGCCTCTGGACGTTAACTCTGGTGGCCTTCTCCCCTGCTTGGATCGCCATGCAAAAAACCTCGGAATTTATAACCAGTAATGGGAAATTGTAGCCTGTAAATCAGCCCTCTTTATCACTTTTCAGCCCCATCCTCTCTACCTGGGACCCCTGATCTGTTATTTTCTCCCATTTCTCTTCCCTTCCTACCTGAACAAATTATTGGCCTAATTCACCCGACATGCTCTTGAAATTCATTTCTGCAGCATAAGTCAAGAACCTAAACAAAATCTGGTAACACCAGCACCAACCACAGGTTGAGCAAAAGTGACAGGAGAGGCATGTGTAGGTCCAACTCCATCACACACAGGAGCACAAATTCCAAAGTAGGGCCCACTGGCAAGGCACTGAACTCCAGAGCCATCTGTCGTGACCATAGAACCTGTGTGTCTCCAAAGCCCTCGGGCAATTCTGATTATAGGCTACATAAAAAATTAATCAGAAAAATAAAGGAGTGATGAACATGTACTATACACACACACACACACACACACTTATGTTTCTTAAGCAAGAAAAAGTCATATTGAACAAAAACATTGAAAAGTTTATATTCCTTGAAATGAAAAAAACTTATACTTATGTGAATTAATAAATACACAGAGGGTATTTCAGGGTATTTATTTTCCCTTGTAACTGCTGACAAAATTCTCATATATGGGCCTACTTTAGATGGTTGAAAACTACTTAATATTTTTATACCAATGTGCTGTGGCTTAAAATGAAAATACTTTATAAAATGCAAAATTCAGGAACTGTTCAGTAAATGTCAAATATTCATTCATGGTAGAAGACTAACTTGTTCCTGTATAAGTTACCACAGCTGTAAAACCAGTAACTACAGGTAACTGTTTATAACAACTTTGAAAATCGTAAAATGAAGAGAAGGGTGGAATATGGGAGTGTTAAAATAAAATACTAGACAAGATATTACCATTGGAAATTTACTTGAACAGTTTACTATTCATGAAACAAGTAGCTTCCAAACTGCTGCTGGGAAGGAGCTCCAACAAAGGGGTGGAATGGGCTAGCTGACACAGGGCAAATGCAAACAAAGAAGCGAGTGAGGAAATGTTCTGATTGGCTGATTTTAAGTGTTCATTTTACAGGTGGAGAGGGGATTACAAAGTGGAGAGAAGATACACATTGATTAGTATGGTATGCTTGTCCATTCTGATTAGCAATTTCTACTGGACCCAAACTGGTTTATCACCAGGTATTGCTTATCTGCACTTCTGTAGAGGGCATCCCATTGTTTCATTTTCTTGGCAAACCCCTGTTGGCCAATAGCTTTTTTTTTCTTTTGGAGAATGCTTTCTCAAAAACAGGTCCTTCCTGGCAACACCCAATGCAGGTGGCCATTTTATTTTACTTAACAGGGGTAAAAATGGCAAATTAAAACTTACAGTACAACAGGAGAAAAGCCACTCCACTCCTCCTAAAGGGTATATATTAATATTTTTTGTATTAAATGATAAATTGAAAACTATTAAATCAGAAAAATAGTATTATTTAACTGTCATTCCATACAAATGTCAAGCAATTTCCTATTGAATCAAAAGTTACCAACTGATGATTTCACTATGTTTTAGTATATGTAAAAATTACAGGGAAGCAGAAGTGGCTCAAGCAACTGAGCTCCCGCCTACCACACAAGAGGTCCCAGGTTCGGTTCCTGGTGCCTCCTAGAGAAGATGAGCAAGCTGGAGTGATGGACTGGCACAGTGACCTGACGCAACAAGGAGACACAATGAGGAAATACAATGAGACACAATAAAGCAGGGCGCTGAGGTGGCTTAAGTGATTGAGCGCCTCTTTCCCACATGGGTGGTCCCAGGTTCGGTTCTTGTTCCCTCCAAAAGAGAGGACCAGCAGACACACAGAACACACAATGATGGATGCAGAGAACAGACATTGGGGGCAATAATGAAACTACTGAGTTGGGGGGGGGTGCTGCAACGGGAATGAAAGACTTGCACACCAAAACTCATATGCAGGGAGGGCTCTGATTGGTTTATTTCTCTTGCTTATATATCATGTATCCCTGGATTCAGCCAAGAGCTGTGGTTAAATTTCTCAAGGATGTTTAGTCTTGGAACAAGAAACCTTGTCCCTAGACTCATATCCTATTTAGCAGCAGAAAGGCAAGAGGAAGCTGTTTTCAAACTTCAAGCAATATTCTATTCATGAACTACTGTGATTAGTAATCAAAGAAAATGTGGCATTGGTGTGGAGAAAGTGGCCACGGTGGCTGCTGGGGGTAGGGAGTGGGAGGAAGAGATATGATGTGGGGGTGTTTTCGGGACTTGGAGTTGTCCTGGGTGGTGCTGTGAGGACAGTTACCAGACATTGTATGTCCTCCCATGGCCCACTGGGTGGACTGTGGGAGAGTGTGGGCTATGATGTGGACCATTGACCATGAGGTGCAGCGGTGCTCAGAGATGTATTCACCAAATGCAATGAATGTCTCATGATGGTGGAGGAGATTGCTGTTATGAGGGGAGGAGTGGAGTGAGGGGGGTGAGGGGTATATTGGGACCTCATATTTTTTTAATATAACATGAAAAAAATAAAGACAAAAAAAAAAACTTCAAGCAAAAAGAGATAGCTTGTGCAGAGAAAAGCAAGGACAGAGCTATTTTTGCTCTGAAGCAAGAACAGATGAGCTTTAATAAATCATTTAGCCCTGCCCTTGCCGAGGTGGTGGAACTAATCGCCATGGGGGGTATAAATAAAAATGCACATTATGAAAGGTATAAGAATTATTCAACTTTGGAGATGGATGTAGAATGAAACTTTGCAAACACACAATATTAAAACGAAAGCAAAACATTCTAGGCAATTTATCTCTACAGACAGATCTGAAATACTTAAACCATGATCAATTAAGTTTATACAATGCAAATGAAATCAATGCTAAGGGTATGTGTTACTCAATATTGGACCCAACCCTATCGAATGAAAAAATATTTTTTTAGGCCAGTAAAAAGAGTTATTTGGGAAATGGGGGAAAGAAAAGAGCTTGCTTTGGGCATGCCCCAGCTGTTACTGGTTACCCCACCTATGCAAAGGGGATGGGCACCAGGTATTATTGGATACCCCACCTATACTGGGATCCAACAGTGAGGCCTGTTGAATCAAATTTTGATGTCTTTGTAGAAATGGCATATTCGTGAATGCATGTCTCAGAACTGATATTACTTGTCTTATTCAGTTGTCAACAATTTTAAGCAGTCTAATTTATTCCACAACATAAAACTTAAACTGCTTGCAATAAGTTTTACAAGTCAACAAAACAGTTTTTCGTTCGAAATCTTATTTTCATTAAAATCGGCTTTCTAACATAATGAGTATATTAAAAGGATGTACATATAAAAGAGATTTGGTATTCTCCCTGCTCCCCCGCCCCAGGAAGACAATGTACCCTTCTGTGCCTGTGTTTTTTACCTATTGTGACTCATACAGATACAATGAGGCCCAAACCTAAAATTAAATATTTTTATTGCTAAAAGCCACAGTCTTTATTGCTAAAAGTCACCTGACAGTGTTAGGGAGAAAAATTTCATGAACCATATGACTTTAGAGTTGCTGGTACTTACATAACTGTTTGGGTATTATTTGGGGTATGACAATAGAAAGGAGATCTTGCAGTTAAGAAACAAGGAAACGGTTAACAAGATGCAGTATTTTAACGAAGAATTTCCAAATCACTGTAATGCGGTTTAACAGTAGCTAATGCTATTATAACAACACATGTAATGTAGTTTCAACTTCTTTCTTCAATGAGCTCAGAATAAAAGGGATCGAAGAGACTTCTGAACAGATGTCATCTCTAGAGTAGCAGGGATTGAAGAGACTGTCGAATATGCGCCACCTCTTGCTTTTGCTGTTACGTGAAAGGAGATATTAAACATTGGCTTAATATTTAGATATGTATTATGCATATTTTGCCAACTAAAATATTTCAATGCTTACATTAATCCTTAGTTTTCAACTTTAAATAAATGTACTTACGGTTTCCATCAACATTTTCTTTTGCAACAGAGCCAATTCTTTTTTAAGTTCACTGTGCGCCTCAGTACTAAGATTTTCATGACTCTTCTCCAAGTCCTTGATACTCTAAAACAAAAAAAAAAGCCTAGTTCAGTTACTGATAGCCTCTTTTCATCTCAAATCCCAAACATGTATGATTAAATTTCCAAAGCAGAAACTTTAAAAATATTCAAATGATGCTCACTACTTATTCCAGATTTTAAAATATTCTAAATAATACTTGAAGACTAAAATACCCACTAAAGAAATAAATGTCACATTTGGGTCAAAGATTATAGGCAGCCCAACCGTAGTATGTGCAAAACAATGGGTTCATGAACAGTTAAGGTCAAAGGGGTGGGGGGGGGGGACTGGAAGCTCAAAATCAGTAACTGACATAATTTTGAAAACCTCTAATTACCTTTCTAAACACAAGGCAACAATCTGCTTATTACGACTAACAGTCAACCTAATATGATTTCATTAGAGGGAATAAAATGATCTGTGATATGAACTCTTCAAGTAATGAGAAACAGTAAGTTTTAAATCTTTACTATTCATTCAAAAACACTGGTGCCCTAGGGCCTACTATAAAAAAACAACACTGAGTTAACTGCTGTGGTTGAATTAAAAAGAAACCTGATCTCTCCCTTATGCCAGTGAGACAAGGGCACTTATAACCAAAAATAACACAGAAGTTTATAATAGGTATGTAAATGCAATTGTGGCTATGTGACAGAAAATGGAAATGAATTCTGATTTAGTTGGAGAAAGAACCAACTAAAATAGGTAAAGAAAATGGGATTAAAATGGCCACGGTAGGGGGAACGGACTTGGCCCAATGGTTAGGGCGTCCGTCTACCACATCGGAGGTCCGCGGTTCAAACCCCGGGCCTCCTTGACCCATGTGGAGCTGGCCCATGCGCAGTGCTGATGTGCGCAAGGAGTGTCGAGCCACGCAGGGGTGTCCCCCGCGTAGGGGAGCCCCACGCGCAAGGAGTGCGCCCCATAAGGAGAGCCGCCCAGCGCGAAAGAAAGTGCAGCCTGCCCAGGAATGGCGCCGCCCACACTTCCCGTGCCGCTGACGACAACAGACGCAGACAAAGAAACAAGACGCAGCAAATAGACACAGAGAACAGACAACCGGAGGAGGGGAGGGAATTAAATAAATAAATAAAATCTTAAAAAAAAAAAGGCCACAGTAACTGCTGAGGGTAGGGAGAGGGAAGAAGAGATATGATGTAGGGGCATTTTCAGGACTTGGAGTTTTCCTGAGTGGCACTGCAGGGACAGATGCTGGACACTGTATGTCCTGCCATGGCCCACTGGGTGGACGGGGAAGAGTGTAAACTACAATGTAAACCATTATGCATGTGGCGCAGCAGTGCTCCAAAATGATCCACCAAATGCAATGAATGTCCCACGATGATGAAAGAGGTTGTTGATGTGGGAGGAGTGGGGTGAGGGGGGTGGGGGGTATATGGGGACCTCATATTTTTTTAATGTAACATTTAAAAAAAATAGAAAAAAAAGTATGCTAGGAGAAGAGCATAAGCAAAAGCAGGGAAGTACTGGTAAGTTAGTTTGGAGAAAGCACTTAAACTGGTGATGTGGGCTATGGGTGGAAGGCTCTTTGTCTCTTCAGAAATAACTAAGCTGTTTGACTTGTGTCTCTTCAGAAATAACTAAGCTGTTTGACTTGTGAGTGTGGAAAGATAAGAGGCTGCAGTCCTGCCCTTAGGGAAAATGGCAAACAGGCTCCAGTCCCAGGAAATGTTTAACAATGCAAGAGCTGTAAACTTTAAGTATTTAGGGGAAATGCAAAAACCAAGGCTTATCTAGAATGTCTGGAGTCCTTGCTAAAAGCTTACCTAAGATGTGGAAGAGATATATGCTAATTGAAGCCTATTGAGAACTGAAACAAAGGGACCATTTGGCCTTTCCTCTCTGTATAAAAGACGTTTGAAAATCTTGTTCGGGGCTCGGGATTCAAACTGAAAGCTCCCGAGTCCGGCCGGCCGTCAATAAACCATTTTTTCCTTCTCAAAATCATTCCTGAGTCCTGGCCTCTCTATACTCAATTAATTGAACTTCTCTTAAATTCCACAACACTGGAAGGGTGCAAGTAAAGAAAGAACGTAGTAAATGAAATTTTAAAAGGGGGCTATGTTATAGAAGGGATCTTGAAAACCAAAGGATTTACAATGGGAAGCTACTGAGGGTTTTTTCAGAAGGGAGAGATATTTTTTAGGAAGGTGATAGGGCAGACCTATGAAGGATGGATTGGAGAGAAGAGAAATCAGATAAGGGTTTTAATAATATAATCAAGGAATGATGAGGTACTTAACTAGGGCAGCATCAGTGGGAATCAAAAGAAATAAACTGAAGAACCACTGCAGAGGTAAAACAAATTGCCTGGCCTGGTGGTAACTGGGTGTAACAGATAAGGAAAATGGAGGAGTCAAAAGATAATACTCAAATTCCTGCCTTACATGGTCACATTCAGTGAAACATGTAGAAGGTACCTTTTCTACTACTTTATCAAAACATCATACCAAATAATAATTGGTTCTCAGAGAACAATAGAGCAAGCCAACAAGTTCTCTACTAGGAAAATAACCGGTGTGTGTGTGTGTAAGAGAGAGAGAGAGACAGAGAGAGAGACAGAGACAGAGAGAGAGGGAGAGGGAGAGGGAGGGGGGAGGGGGGAGGGGGAGAGGAAGAGGGGGAGAAAGGGAGAGGGAGAGGGAGAAAGGGAGAGAGACAGGAGAGAGAAAAATATTATTTTAAAGTTCTTCAAACAATATATATTTCAAAACTACTTTGCCAGTTTGTTTAAACCATCCTAATTAGCTTAGGAGAGTGACAATTTTCACATGTAGTTGAACAAGATTATCTAAAAGCAGCCCCGGCAACAATAAGAAAAGGGGTAAATACAGGATCCCACTGACTTCTATGAATAGTTACTAAACAATAAGTATATATCTGCACGACTGTGAGGTCAATGTCACTGACCACAATGGGTTAATGTGTGAATCATGCCAGTAGGTAATTCTCAATCCATAGAATGTTAATCCTCTGCTGGCTTTTTCGTTCTATTATAGCCTGGGTCATTTTTTATGATTCTAAGTTGACCTCCACATACATTTATAGTCATATGACAAAAAACACTCATATAATACATTTGAAAAGAAAAGAGAGATTGGCTCGTTACATTTGCATACTTCCTATTTAACAAATACTGGGGATACAAAGAAAGGCAACCGACGTTGAGAAATGAGTTATAGACTTAATATTTTCAACTATGTATTTATTACTACTCCCCTAAAAACTGAAAGTTGAACAAAAAACTATGATTAAACTGACAATGAAGTATTGGTTTTGTGCATGATACGTATATTTATAGGTAAAGTTCGCAATTCATCATTTCCTCTTTTGAGTAACTCCCACGAAACCATCAACGAATCCCAAGTATAAAAATAAAGTTAGCATTTATGTTAAATCAGGCACAATGAATACAAAAAAGAAAATGGTAACGAACTGAAAATGTATAACTAAGATGGTTTTCCCCCATAAATTCAGAAAGAAAAAAAGGAAATTCTACTTCCATGTATACATTTACGTTTTGTGAGAAATTACCATGTTAACAAATGCAACAGACCTTTAGGAACTGCTCATACAACTTCTTAATCGCTTTCAGTCTGTGGCTCTGAACAATTCTAGATTGCTGAAAAATCTTTTGTTGCTGTCGAAACATATCCTACAAATTAAAAAACAAAGCTGTGCTAAGAAATTGGGGGTAAAATTTAAAATTTAGCAAAAGTTAAGCTAAAAAAGAATAGTTTGAAAATCAAAGTTTTTAATGTTTTCTGTTGGAAAAACTATGGTGACTAAGTTTAAATATTTTTTGTTCACTACAAACATATAAAAGCAATATAATACTACTATCTAGCACTCATTGAGTAGGAAATGCTGTTTCTTAAGAATATGAAAAACTTATGTCAATTCTTGGTGATTGCAATAGCCACGTATAATCCTATGAAAACTCTGTGTTCACTGCAAACAGGCAAAAAAACCAATATAATAGCCTGACTGGATGGTATTTAAGTAGTAAATATTCTTTCAATTTTGCAAACGTCTTAATTCTTGGTGATTTCAATACCCACACAGATTATCCTTCCAATAATGCTGGCCCTTCAGTTCTCTGACCACTCTCTCCAGAAATGATTTGGTCTTCCTGGCTACTTTAGCCACTCAGTTACACAGTCATACTCCAGAATCTGTCATTACCAGTAACTGTAACATCTATGTAGTACTTACAAAGCAAAGACTTACATAGTAGCGACTTGTCCAAACCATTTCCAATACATTTATTGCAGATGAACTCATTTAATTGTCAAAATAAGCTGATGATACAGGAACTCTTATTATCCCCTTTTACTCATGAGGACACCAAGGCACAGCAATAATTCGCCCATGGTTTCACAGCTAGCAACTGAGCATACCAGAATTGGATGCCAAACAGCAAGGTGCCAGAGTCTAGGCTATTAACCATTAATATTTTTCCATACGTCTCACTATTCAACCACTATGCCCTACCTTTCCAAGCTCACTCACTTTAGTGCTACAGCTCGATAAAGGATCAGGGCCTAAAACCCACGGATCCTAGAACTTTTCACCTCCCCCTTTGTGTACCCCCATGCCCTCACTTTCCTCCTTCCCAACTTAAGTCCCAGGTCAAAAATTATAACGACCCTCCTTGCACATATACCTTGCCCCCTTTCCACTTTCTCACACTTGCCTGGCTAAACCCCAGCCCTGGAAAATCCAACTCTCCAGCTAGACTGCCACAGCCATTCCAACTAGTCTCACTGTATATTCGTGATTGCTATGATCACTAACCTAAACTGGACCCTTAATGCTACCTGGCAACTATTTTTCCCTTGTTCATTCACTGGCCCACCCTGAGGAATCTATTTAATACCTTCTCCAATGTCCTCTAGAAGAAGCACCTCCTCCACCCAGCTTTACTCTTTCCTGATGATTTAACTATTTCATGTCCGCATGTGCTCATACACTCTGCCTTCTCTCCTGTATTTATGGGTGAACTACCCTTCCTTGCTAAGGCCAAATTCTTCACCTGACCACTAGGGTCCATCTGTTCTCAAGAACTTTGCTCAGCAATTACCCCGCCTCTTTCCAACTGGTAGTAAGTGTAAGACTGCAGGAACTTGTCTTGATTGCCATACTGAGTGGGCCTAAGGATGCAGACACTGCATGACCAACCTTTCTCTACCCCCCATCCATCTAATCCTGAAGCTGATGTGCCCCTCTGGACTTCATTAAACAAACGAGTAAGAATCCCTCTTTTGCTACTTTGAAAATTCATGTCACTGGGACTACATGAAACCGAACCAGTATCAGGCTTTTATGAGAATGGTGTATGCCTATACTTCTCTGGTTCATGGACATCAGGGCAAAAACATATATGGGAAAAACACCAACGGGAAGTGGAACCTGGCTCACTTCCATGGGTCTACTACAAGGTCAGGCTCTCTATGCTTACTTGAGGTTTGGTTACAATAGAGTGCTTATAAAGCTAAGCCGGATACCAACCTTTAGTTTTTCTTCTTGTTCCCCAGCTTTCTGCACATCTATATGCCACTGATGAAACAAAGTCGAAAACTGCTGAGAATATTCATAATTAAGATTCTCCCTGCAAAACATTAATAGTGAACATGGTCATATTTCATAATGATATGAAAAAGTAAACACAGTTAAAACAAAGTTGATCTGACATAATTCACACTTTAAAAGAAGGAAAAAGAAAGAAATAATACCAGCTTAAATTTTCTTAGGGAAAATAGAGAAGTCAAACCGACAATTTATTCTGCTTTCAAGACTACTCTTTTAAGAGGCTAAAGAGGAGCTATCTCTCATGCCATAAATGTTAGCTCTCAAAAACTAAGGGGGTTTTGTTATAGGTAAAACTGTTCCAGAAACATTCATTTTACCTATGAAGAGAAGATGCTGTTTTCATTTTCTCTTGCTCAACTGCATACAGGTTCTGATATGCTAAATAGATTCAGTGGGGATAGTCTATCTATTTACCATATAAGATTTCCAAAGAGGAATATTTCACTTAACTTTTTCCCTGCTTTGGGACAACACAGATTTTGAACAAAAGAAAAGTGAACCCAATTCGGCTAAAATATAAAAACTACATTTATGTGATGATTTCAAATTGTTTTTATAGTAAGAAAACTCACTTGTTATCAAAAGAGGGGGGAGGTTACCTTTATCTACTGACCACTCTAAAGAAGGGGTGAGTAGAGGAATTATTTGTGCGTAGAAAAAAATCAAAACAAACATATTTTCCACTAAAGATGCCAAAAGAATTAAAAATAAGAAGATAACTATTTTTCCTTGCACCCAAGAATACTAAGAAATGATATAAACGTGGTGGCTCTAAAAAACCAACAACCTTACCTTTGCTGATGTTGTGTTCTCCAAACATGCTCAATTTTCTGGTTATTGGTATTAAGCAAAGCATTGCTATTCATCTCAAATCTTTTTCTCTTTGCAAGAAGAGACTGTGTAATGTCATCTATATAGATAACAAACATCCGTTAAAATACAATGTTGACGTCCAAGAGCATGAGAAGCAGAAGCGTCTATTTTGTGTGTGAGTGGAGGGAGAGTGGAATTAAGAAAGCAGGAGTATTTGTGCAGACAGGGGTAGAGAAAGCTAAGACGGACCCAGTATGAGATGCATGCTTAGAAAGATCCGAAAAGACCCTAAATGTTTATCTCAGGCTGACCTATAGACTCGAGATAAGCTGGGCTAAGCTCTGAATGGGAGAGCCTCAACATGGAGTCAACTTACACTACAGCCTTTAATAGTCAAAGAAAACAATAATAATAAAAGAACCAAGCAAGTAAACAAGCAAACAAACCCAGCAAATGCTGGACAGAGGGGAGAATCTAATGTCCAGAGATAATGTATCAGAATATTCAAATGTCCAGATTTCAATTTTTTAAAAATCACAAGGCATAGGAAGAAATAGGAGGAGATGTCCCATTTAAGGAAACAAAATGAAGCAACAGAAACTAACTCTGAGGGAGGCCAGGCATTAGAATGACAAATCAAAGATGTTAAGTCAGCTCTCCTAAGTAAGTTTGACAATCTAAAGGAAAACATGGACAAAGAACTAGAGAAAGTCAGGAAAATGACATATTAATAAAAGCAGAAATTCAAAAAAGAGAGAGAAACTTTTAGAAGGAACAAAATAGACATTCCGGAGCTGAGGATCAAAATAACTAAATAAAACATTTACTATAGGAGTTCAAGAGCAGATGTGACCAGACTGAAGAAAGAATCCACAAACCTGACAAAAGGACAATAGAAATTATCCAGTCTGAGGAGCAGAAAGTAAAAATAATGGGGGGGGGGGGGAGTGAACAAAGCCTAAGGGACCTGTGGAACACAATCAAGTGAACCAACACATGGATTACAGTTACAGGAGTCACAGAAAAGGAAAGAGAAAGAGACAGGCAGAAAGAATATCTGAAGATATAAAATGGCCAAAAACTTTCAAATTTGACAAAAGACATCAATAGACACAGCCCAAGAAACTCAACAAACTCCACATATATAAACTCAAAGAGAATCACACGGAGACACATTATAGTCAAACTGCCTAGGCCAAAGACAAAGAGAGATATCCTAAATAAGAAAAGGAAGTGATTTGTCATGTACAAGGGAACCTCAATAAGATTTAAGTGCCGATCTTTCCTCAGGAATCACAAAGGCCAGAAACCAGTGGGATGACACACAAAAAGTGGTGAAAGATAAACAAAAACCAAACCAAACCAAAACCAAACACAATCAGCCAAGATTTCTATACTCTATCGGGCAAAACTGTCCTTTAGACAACAAAGAGAAATCAAGACATTCCCAGACAAACTAAGCTGAAGAAGTCTGTTACCGCTACATCTGCCCTACAAGGAATGTGAAATGGAGTCCCTTCAGGAAGAAAGAAAAGTATACTAGGCAGTAACTTGAAGCCATGTGAAAAGAAAAACATCCATGAAAAGGTAACTGTATGGATCAATATAAAATGCCAGTACGCTTGCATTCTTGGCTTGTCACTCTATTTTTCTTCCATGACCGAAAAATACAAACATATGTATGAAATAATAATGAACAGGCACACAAAATAAAAAGATGTAATTTGTGACAAGAACAACATAAAGGTGGGAAGGAAGGGTTTCAAAGCAGGAATTATGTATGCTGCTAAAGTTGGGTTGACATGGGGTAGAAACCCAAGTAGTGAGAGTGGGGGTGGACCCACATCCTGGGGAGGACTAATGCCATCCAATAGAGGGAACTGTATCCCTCGAGAGAAAGGGTGGCTCCCAGGGCATTGGGGCAGTTGAGCAAGTTAGGCCCTGAACACTATTCCATCTATCTCTGGAAGTGGCTCCTCAGGAAACGGAGGTTGGCTATCACTGAGGGCACCAAGGTGGAAGGGAAAATGGACGTTAAATGTGTGGAACCAAAGTAAATGGGGGGTAAGAGAGGAGTTTCTTGAGAGTACACAAGGATGGATATAAAACATGTAATATTACACCATAACATATAGGAGATGACAGACTGATAATGTAAACCATAATGTAAAACATAGGATAACTAAAAATGTAAAGAACTGTGTATCCTAAAGTATGCACCATAATGTAAACACAGATGTCACCTTGTTAGAAAGCTAATGTCTCAGACTCTGTACATCACTTTAAGTAAATATGATATGAATAGGGCGTAAGAGTATCACTGTGGAAGGGAAAAGGTTTTCTGGTGGATGTGTGGGAGTGCTGTATATTATATATATACATTGCTGTGGTCTAGGACTCCTGTGAAGAAAAGCTGAATAATTAGGGGGGGGGGGGGGGAAAAAAAAAAAAAAGATAAAGTTGGGTTGATATCAGTTCAAACAAGACTGTTACAGATTTTTGATGTTAAATGTAAACCTCAAAGTAACCATGAGAAAATGTCTAAGATTATACAGAGAAGGAAATGACAAGGAATCAAAACGTTTCACTACAAAAGGTAAACGAAACACAAAAGAAGGCAGCAAAGGAGTAAATGATGGTCAAAAAAAGGTTAAGAATTGCTCAAAGTAGATGACAAATGGCATCTGCCTCATCAACAATTACTTTGAATGTAAATGAAATAAACCCTCCAATCAAAGGGCAGAGATTGGCAGAATGGGTTTAAAAAGCATGATCCAACTACACGCTGTTTACAAAAGACTCACATTTGACCCAAAGGCACAAATCAGTGGAAAGTGAAAGGATGAGAGGGGGGGGGGGGGGAACCAAACAAAACCATTCCAGGCAAGTGCTTATTAACCAAAGAGAGCTGAGGTGGCTACAGTAATATCAGACAAAAATAGGCTTTACGTAAAAACCAGTTACAAGTGGCAAAAAAGGGCATTTTACATAGGTAAAGGGCCAATCAATCAAGAAAATATAAGTATAATTATATGTGTACCTAACACCAGAGCCTCCAAATACATGATGCAAACACTGACAGAACTGAAGGATTAAAAAATGGAGAGTTCTACAAAAATAGTTGGAGACATCAATACACCACTTTCAATACTGGAGAGAACATCTATATGGATGATCGAAAAGAAACAGGATAGGAACAACACGATAAACCAACCAGACCTAATATAGAGAGAAAACATCACCGAGCAACAGCAGAATACCCATTCTTCTAAGTGCAAATGGATCAATCTCCAGGCTGGGCCACATGTTATGTCATGCAGCAAGTCTTGATAAACTGAACTCATAAGATACAACTTCTCTGAACGCAAAGGAAAAAAGCAAGAAATCCCTCACAGAAGGAACAACAGAAAAGTCACAAATATCCGGAAACTAAAAACCACACTCGTAAACAACCAATGGATCACAGAAGAAATCAGAAAATTCTAAGAAATCAGACAAATGACAATGAAAACACAACATACCAAAACTTATGGGTGCAGCAAAAGTAGTGCTCAGAGGGACATTTATAGCTGTAAACGCCCACATTAGAATAGAAGAAAAATCTCAACTCAATCATCCCACTTCACATCTTCAGAACTAGATAAAGGAAAGCAAAGAAAATCTAATCTTAGCAGAGGAAAGGAAATAATAAAGCAAAGATAAATAAAATAGAGAACAGAGAAACAGTTGAGAGAATCAATGAAACCAAACGTTGGTTCTTTGTAAAGATTCATGTGACAAACTTTCAGCCAGACTGACAAAGGGCAAAAAAGAGAGCAAGTGAGCAAGTGATGGAGTATGAGAGAGGAAATGCAAATGACTAATATCAGAAATTAAAACTGATCTTACAGAAATGAAAAGGATTATAAGAAAACATTATGAACAATTGGATGCCAACAAATTAGATAATTCTGGTGAAATGGACAAATTCCTAAACTGACTGAGAAGAAACAGAGGACCTTAGCAGACCTATAACAAAAACAGATACTGAATCAGTAATCAAAAAATCTCCCAACAAAGAAAAGTTGAGGAACAGACAGCTTCTCCTGTGAATTCTTCCAACAATTTCAAGGAGAATTAACACTGGTTGTTCTCACACTCTCCTGAAAAATAGAGGAGGGGGCAATACTAACTCATTCTATGAGGCCAGTGTTACTCAGATACCAAAGTCAGATAAGGGCACCACAAGAAGAGAAAATTACAGAGCAATTTCTCTTATGAACGTAGATGCAAAAATCCTTGAATAAACACTAACAAAACAAATCTCACAGCATATTAAATGGATTTACCATGGCCATGTGGGATTTGCATCAGAGCTTTTTATAACGCATTTGTATCCCTCATTGCAGAATTTCATAAAGTTTTTCATTCCCCAAATAATGCACTGCTATGAATATAAGTGTATGTCATGGATTTTCCATCAATACTTATTTTCCAATAGTTGTGCTCTTACACATTCTATACTTCCAGCATCCAAAGTACTCCATTTACAAGAGAGTTCACAAAACCAGCCCTTTCCACCACCAAATAGAGAAAAGCTTTCCAAAATATTTGCCTGTATGACTGACTGATCCATATAGAGAACACAAAAACTGACTCTTTTTTTAAAGAGTACTGTCTCGTAACACGGTTAGTGCAACTGGTATTTGGCGTGGCATTTTAAAACTGATGCATTTTTGGACGTGATTATATGTCTCTCACTAGCCAGCAAAGCTGTCTTTAGTTATCTACCACATAGTTTATTAATGGAAAACATAACAATCAAGAGTTATCTTGGAGGCTCAAATTTATACTACCGTCCCTCAACAGAAAGAACATAATTTTTCTAAAATTAGAAAATAATGGAGAAAATACAAAATTGATAGAAAAAAACCCCAAACGTATATCACTTACTCTGTGAAGACAAAGAGGGCAGAACATTTTCCCATCCATTTTTCTAATATCCCACAGTCCATTAAATTCACACATGCATATAATAAAAGCATGGTTCTTACCTGCCCTTCTCACTCTTCACATCAACAATTTAAAAACGTAAGTAAGGAAATCTATGAAGCTGCATCACATTAAATACTTAGGTAAAATCCTATACACGAGAACAAGGCACTGAATTACAGTCATGTAGTCCACAGACTGACATTTCCTATCTTACAAGTCACATGGTTTAAAACAATTTTCCTTAAATACAAATATCTCCTAAAACATACCTCCCAATCTTTCCAACATACTTCTCACTTCATCCCTGTGAAGAAATTATGCGAAAATATTTTAATTAAGGTCACGTGAAATACTAAGCTTGTTTTGGAAGAAATAAGTCCAGCCAAGTGTTTTAAGTACAATACCCGTTACACGAATCAAAGTAGCCTTTTCTTGAAGTGCTTTACCTGACAGGCAAAAATTACTTTAAACACATTACCCCACAGCTTCCTCAGTTGTTTCTGCAGGCGGTGTTTTTTCCCCACGCTTATCAACTCCTGGGGTCTTTCCTGCATCGAGAATAAACAAGATGAAAGATTTTTAAGTTATGTAGGTTATTTTGGTGACTTTGGGTGGGGTGGACATCTTCACTGTGGAGTCTTTTAGGCTTTTCGCCAACCAAAAGTTTTCAAGTCGCCCTATAAACGGAATCCCTTCTCTGCCGGGCAGATGAGGTTAAATCAGGGTCCAGGACCACTTTGGAGAGGCAATCATGCAGGTCACTGCAAGGTCACTGTCCTAGTAAACTCTGCATTGTAAAGCAGACATTTTAGAAATCACGGGGCCTGTACAAGGCAAGAAGAGATGCTACAAAAGCTTCCGTCCCTCGGATAGGGGGCACGAGAATCGAAGGAGGAGCAAAGTACACGAAACCTTTGCCAAGAATACGGTTGTATTTGCGTAAGAAGTTGTGGGTTCAAAACGAGGGGGCTGTGGGAGACTTGCCACTGCCAGATGCGCCATATTTGCCAAGGTCTGGGGCGTACCGTACCTTGGGGGCCATCCTTCCCTGCACCCCTCGGGCCTGTGCTATCTTCTCTCCTCCTGTCAGGGGCTCCTGTCGCCGCCTCCTCCCAGGCTGGCGTCCCCGATTTCCTCACACGCTTTCTTCCACGGGACGCCATCCCCAGACGTTTCCTCGCTGTAGAAAGAGATCTCTTAAACCTCCAGAGTCCCGTACGCTTGAAATAAATCGGAGCTTTCCCTCGAGGACGTCGAGGGCGGATTCTCTCCGTTAAAGGCCAGCTCCGCGCCGTGCTCCCCGCGGCCCCGCCCGCCCGGGGTCGCCGCTGGGCCGGGCCGCTGCACCTCGGGCCGCGGGGACCCACGGCTTGGGCAGGGCCGCCGCCAGCAGGCCGGGAGCAGCGACGGCGCGAGCGGCGGGCGCCAGAGCGCACCCCCTGCACCCAGGAGGGCGGACGCGGCGGGAGCCGGGGCCCACAGGCCGAGGCGGCGCCCCGGAGCCCGGCCCGGCTGACCGGGGCTGGCCGGAGGGGGCCGCGCTCAGGCCCGCTCAGGCCCTCGCGGGAGCCGTCCAGCGCGCGGGCTGCCCCCTCGCCCCCGCCGCCCAGGCCCGGCCCGGCCCTCGGAGAGCCCCGCCTTCCCCTCAGAGGCCCCCGGCTGGGCGGAAGACTCGCCCCGCCGCCCCCGCGCCGCGCAGCCGCTTTCCCTCCTCACACCTGAAGAGGTGAACGCGAGGGCCGCCCCGCCGCCCCCCGCCGCCCCCCGCCGCGCGTCCCTCCTCACCTGAGGCCGCGGCTTCCTTCAGGCGCGACGCTCCCCTGAGGCGCGGCGCTCCACTCGGCGGGCCCCAAACAGCCAGCCACGCTGAGGCGGGCGCGGCGCTGATTGGTGGATGCAGCGCGCAGGCGCGAGGCGGGGCCCGGGAGCCCCGCCCCCTGGCGGTGACGGCGAGCGGTGACGGCGAGCGGTGACGGCGAGCGGTGACGGCGAGCGGTGACGGCGAGCGGTGACGGCGAGCGGTGACGGCGAGCGGTGACGGCGAGCGGTGACGGCGAGCGGTGACGGCGAGCGGTGACGGCGAGCGGTGACGGCGAGCGGTGACGGCGAGCGGTGACGGCGAGCGGTGACGGCGAGCGGTGACGGCGAGCGGTGACGGCGAGCGGGGCCCCCACCTCCCCGGCCGCCGGTGGGCTCGGGCCCGTGGCTGTGCGCGTTCTCGTGCCCAGTAGTTTTCCGTCTTACCGCCCCGGAACCTTAGCAAGGAGGGCAGGCTCCCGAAGAGCCCCCCGCGCCACGTGGGGAGCCCAGCTTCCCCGACGCCCCGTGGAAGTCCAGCCAGGCCCCCTCCCCGCCCGGCAGCGCCTGGCGCTGTGCGGGGTTTCGCGTGGAGGTCACGCCCTTCTCCCGCTTTCTCAGCTTGGCGGGAAAACCAAGGAGGGCCGTGTCCCTCAGCAGTGGCTCCCAGCTTCCTTGGTGTCGGCCTCTTCCCCGCGCACTCCGCCGCTCCCTGGTGGCTGCGGGGCTCGGGCTGGCTTGTGCTGGGCCGCCGGCTTCCTGTCCACTGCCGCCTGCCGGTCCTGGGGCTGCGCCTCGGCTGGGTCCTCCTGGCTCACGGCCGCGGGCGCCCGGGAACTGGGGGGGGGGGGGGGGGGGGCTGCTTAATCAGCCACGCTGCCCTGGACAGTCTCACCTCCGGCACGAGCGCTGGCGCTCCGCACAGGCTGTGGGCCTGGACTTGCCAGGGCACAGGCTCACGGATGCCAACTCCTTCTCTGGTGCTCCTCCCAGCAGCAGATTGAGTTCCCGTGGCGACAGAGACGCACCAGCACCTCATGGAGCGGATTTCTTAGTTTTGCCCGTCTCCTGGCAGTACAGTGGTACTTGTGTGGGACCTTCTTCCACATTTCTGCCAGCACGAATAAGACTGGCATCTTTTGAGGCTGACCTGCCATTTGAATTCTTTGCTTTTCCTTAAAAGAGCTCTTTCTCCTCTTGG